>NW_020229575.1:0-29677 GCF_003227725.1 Camponotus floridanus
TAACTGTGTATTGCACTTGGGAGAAATACAGGCGAAGTAAAGAAAACTCTGAGAGGATCACGCACGGCCGGGAAAAACAAACGAACAACAAGAAGATGATAGAAAAATGTCGCAGATGGCGACATTACGCAATCGTGGCGAGCCACCTATCTCTAACAGAATTATATAAATTCTTTTATTTATTACCTTGTCAAGTTTTTTCGCGAATTGTTTCGAATGTTCGTTATATTTTTAACACAAACAAATTCAGCAAATAATAAATATAAAGCGATAGTATAAACCGATAATGTTTCGATAAGAATATGTGTATATAATTGTATATAAATGAATATATGTACAATGAAAATTAATATAAATTCCAGCGATAGTTGTTGAATATATTGTCGATCGAAATATTAGCGTTAATAGATACAACTTCAAGAATGTTTGATGAATAATTTTTTTATCACACAGATTTTCTATCTCGATATTTAGTAGCTGTTCCGTTATATAATTATCCTAAACACAAAGAAATGATGCTAACTTTCTAAATTAATTTTATAAAATAAAATGTACATTAATATAAAGCTTACTTTAGATCAATAAATATTATTATACATATATATATATATATATATATATATATATATATATATCTAGAAAAATAAAGAAATTTTAAAAATTGAAGAAAAATAATATAAAAATCTGTTGAAGTGCCATTGTATGTATATATTAATGTAGCAGATAGTAGACACAAAACTTCATTAATTTTAATAATTGTTATTTTTAGAAATAATTATTTTATATATATATATATATATATATATATATATATATATACTTTATCCATCTCTTTTTACAACATCGTACATACTTTTTTTTTCATATTGAATTATTTTATTTCAGCTTATCTTATTATATTTAGAATATATAATTTATTTTCATTCATGTTTAGTTATGTTGTAACATTTTCAGCCATATTAGTAGTACATTTTCAGCCATATTAGTAGTTACACTACTAACTGCAATAACACTCAATTGTTTCTTAGTCAAACGAAAATATCTCTTACTTGGGTGAAATTTAATTCCGGACACATGGAAACATTTTCTTCCTGCAGGATGTTTAAAGTGGTATAATCCTTCGGCGTGATAGTTGCCTTCGTCAATACTAAACTTTTCAATAAAACACAAAAAATTGTTCCAAACATGATTTGCATTTTTCGTAAACGTTTACACTCAATCAGTTCCCGTTGAATACTCAGGTAATTGTTTTTCTCACTCTGCTAATTCTGATATGTTAATCGAATTGACATTAATTCATATACAGGGTGTCCCTAAATTCGCGCCCACGGAGTACAAGGAGTGATACTTTAGGCTAAAAGAAATAACTTTTTCCTTTAGCAAAATTGCGTGCGATAAGTAGTTTTTGAAGGAGAGCAGGTTGAAGTAAACCAATAGGCGTTCTGGTGTAAGTGGCGCTCAGGGCCGGCGCGCGCGCTTCGCTCACTTGTATCAAATTCTTGACTAGTATTTACAAGTAATGTTAAAACATTAATGCTTTGTTATAATTAGTTTACTATGAATTTATTTTTATCTTAGTTATGATTTTATTTTAATTATACATATAATTAGTTAGATTATACTTAAGACTCAAATAATAAGAATCAACTTGAATACTGAACCGTGATCTTTTTCCATATTGTATTCTTTAAAAAGTGAATAATTAACAAAATAAATATTGCTTTTATTTCTTACGTAATAAAAGATACAAGAATGTCTGATTTCGTAGATCTATCTGAAAATAGAGACAAATGTAAATAGTAATGTGCTTTGCGAGCTAAACCTAATGCCGGCTGCACAATTGATATTTTTGTAGAAAATTTTCCAAAATGTAAGAAAATGATGAAAAAAGAAAAAAATTTAGAAGAATAGAAACGCGTTTAGCTCGCAAAGCACATTACTATTTACATTTGTCTCTATTTTCAGATAGATCTACGAAATCAGACATTCTTGTATCTTTTATTACGTAAGAAATAAAAGCAATATTTATTTTGTTAATTATTCACTTTTTAAAGAATACAATATGGAAAAAGATCACGGTTCAGTATTCAAGTTGATTCTTATTATTTGAGTCTTAAGTATAATCTAACTAATTATATGTATAATTAAAATAAAATCATAACTAAGATAAAAATAAATTCATAGTAAACTAATTATAACAAAGCATTAATGTTTTAACATTACTTGTAAATATTAGTCAAGAATTTGATACAAGTGAGCGAAGCGCGCGCGCCGTCCCTGAACGCCACTTACACCAGAACGCCTATTGGTTTACTTCAACCTGCTCTCCTTCAAAAACTACTTATCGCACGCAATTTTGCTAAAGGAAAAAGTTATTTCTTTTAGCCTAAAGTATCACGCCTTGTACTCCGTGGGCGCGAATTTAGGGACACCCTGTATATAAATTTATTTTCGATAAATTCCTTAAAATTCAGTTTTAACAAATCGTACGTTATTATCTTCTAATATTATGTTTTTAGATTTCTCTTTATGGTCGCGATCACAATATATATTTTAAGATTAAATTCGCGAATTTTTAGTAAATACATAATTTTTTAAGAGAACAAATGGCAATGCAAAATGATACAAAATGATTTGATTGTATAGCAAACAAAGGAATATAATTATTATCAGCTTTTTTTTATTAATATTATAGCAGAAAAACATCAATAAAAAAATAACCACAATCAAATTACACACGATCAGAGAAGTTATGGAATTATAGATCTTGTAACATTTTCAGCCATATTCAAGCACATGCAGCGTGCAATCGAATTCACTTGAATATTTATTATATCTTTGATTTTATTAAATATGTAATTAAGACAATTCGTTTATTACGTATGCTTTTAAAATCCACTATTTGTACACAATTTTTTGTGATATTCATATGATGCAGTTTGAATCAAACGATAAGTATCGCGGTAGTGTGTTTGGCTAGCCAACACAATACTAACTGACTTCGAATGATCAATCTGATCATGTGTTGTCATGACGTCTTATTAACTGCATTCCGTTTGTAATTTATTTTTTTTTACGGAGATACTCGCGTTATTTCAAAGAGAATTAAAATCTTTAAAAATTATTTGACAAAAATGATATATACGTATAAAAGAAAAATAGTTCAATGTATAAATAAAAATAATTATTTGTATATATAATTGTTTAATGAATTATATTATAAACTTTTTACATTAATTTATTTCTGAGTATCTTTTCTTTGGCATAAGAGGTACGTTTACTATAAAAAGATATGCTGATTATAAAAAAAGTAATAATGGATTTAAAAAAGCGGTTTATACGTTTTCTGTGACATTCATATAATGCAGTTTGAATCAATACATAGCGTTTTTAATATAAATCATGTAGTTCTAGTATAAATAAATACAAATTTTCAATAGCACATAAATAACTAAAATAAATAAAATAATTGTACGAGTTATTATTATCGTTATTTGCATCAAATAAACTTATAATAACGTATATAATATAATTTTACTTAATATTAACTTAACATAACATACTTAATATAATATATAATATAAAAAACTAATAATATTAATTACTTTATTATTTTAATTATGTTATTGTAATTTTATATATGACAATTTTTATATGCATCAGTGTGCATTAATGCATTAATACATTCAAGTATTAATACATGCATATTTATTTACAATTTTTTTCATTAATTAACAATAAATTATTTCTATCAGTTAGATAATACATATAACAATAATATTTATTGGATTCAATATATCATCTCTTTTACGTCACTTCTTAGAACTACAATATTTTCGAGATAAAATTTAAAGTTTGATTTAATTTCCGCCCGCAATGCAACTAGACAACATTGATATCCAATGGATAGTTAACCTTTAATTACGTCAATAGATGACGAAACACAATGTTTTATGACACGTGACTGTCGTCAATAAATAACTTTAAGATATGCTATGATGCCCGAGGTAGCATACATTCGTTTTATAATATCGGATACGTTTCTTAAACGTATCCTATATTTTTTATTCGTAAAACATTAATAAGAAACACATTACACAAGAAAAGTGGGATTAAGAGCCGCCGATGGTAGTGCGTACATTTTTTTTTAAAGATTAATTATTCGCAAAAATTTAAAACGTGCACAAGGCATATGCATATATTTTACTTGGTACATTTACCAAGATATAGATTCTCAAATTTTGAGAATTCTGTAGACCTCTCTTTACTCCTTGAAGAGATGTAGACGAGAAAAATATCGGTGCGAAGTCGCTGAATCGAGAAACGAACCCGAGTCTTTCGCTTGCCGGACAACTGCTCTTACCACTGAGCTATTCGGCTTCACACCTTTGGGTGGATGTTGGATTGGTGTGAAGAAATATTTTATTATAGTATTTTCGAAAGTTCTCGAGATAAGCTACAATAATAAATAATAAAAAATTGGAGGTCCCGTTTAAAAAATTAAATGTGACCTTCAAACGGTTTTCCAAAGTCAAACTAATGACACCATCTTATGGCTCCCTTTCAACTTTATAACTTTTGTCTGAAATATTTTTGTCTGCCGTACTCAGTTTTTGAGATATTCGACTGTCACGGATGATCTGCGATACCCTGTATACATGTTTCGACAATACACATCAGTCGGATTGCCTATCTGCCCACCAGAGGCATGCTTTATTGGGCTCGCAAAATAAGATCAGAATGCAAGTTCGAAGAGGAATGAGGAAAGGGAAATCGGCTTTTATGACTCTGTAGTGAACAGTTGTTCAATTTAATAATATAAATAAAATATTTATTTAATAATTTAGATAAAATAACATAAATAGTTTAATAAGTAAATTTGAACAAATATAATAAAAAATACTTATAATGAATAATATTTCTTATCTTTGAATATAATAAATTATAAAAATTGTAATGTAATCACTATTTTTTCCTAAACAACGAGCAATCCCGTCCATGAAAATGTCTCTCACTCGTTTTATCATGAAAGAAGTGATTTCCGCACACGCGTTACGAAATCTGTTTTTAAGAATTTCCACATCATTTTCCTGCAAAATTTGATACATTTTATTTTTTTTAAGAAGCTCATAATAAAAAGTACTTATTATATCTATGCATCCAACACTTCCAAAAATTGCTTCGTAGAATATTTCCCCGGAGAATATTTTTGAAAAATATATCGTCCGGCATCATTGAAATTCATTTACATAAATTGAGTAAGTTAGTATATAGTTGACGACATAATTAATAAGTTGGTAAATAATAACAATGTTTGGTATGTTGCAATAAAAGAATAAAAAATAAATATTTTAAATGAACTTACATGTTCAATAAGCTATTCAAAAAAATTTAAACATCGTGGCATATCACCAAATATGAGCTTTTATTGTATGCTATTTAAAAGGATGCCAACCTTTCCCCTCAAAGGAATGTTTAATAATTTTT
This sequence comes from Camponotus floridanus, assembly GCF_003227725.1. Classification (NCBI taxonomy): domain Eukaryota; kingdom Metazoa; phylum Arthropoda; class Insecta; order Hymenoptera; family Formicidae; genus Camponotus; species Camponotus floridanus. The sequence continues at coordinate 5,488 of NW_020229575.1, forward strand.
TGAATGGTAACATGGGTCATGTTCAAATCAACAAACAAGAGATGATCAAGAAACTATAAAAACAGAAATGCACCTGGATACTCAAACAATTTTGTTGGCAGAAAAAATCATACGTAAGAGATTACGATGGAAGGAAATAATTATTCATACAAAGAATTAACGGCCATGATCCTTATTTATGGTGAGTGTCGAAAAAATCAAAAGCAAACGGCTGCACTTTACGCTCAAAGATTTCCGGACAGACGACATGTGGACCATAGTTTCTTTCACCGCTTGTGTGTGAAAGATTATAAAGAAATGGACAATTTTATAAATCCACCCCAATCATGTTCCACAAGAAATAATTGATGCTGTTCAAGAGGCTATTATAACAAATCCTCATATAAGCACAAGAGCAGCTACCGGATTTGAACATGAATCATATTACTGTTCCTAAAATTATTAAATATTCCCTGGGTTGGTATCCATTTAAACGGCATACAACACACGAGCTCGTTCCTCGTGATATGCTACGACGAATAAATTTTTGTGAATGGGTTATTGAACACGTAAGTATATTTATATTAGTATAGTTATATTTAAAAGTATATTTATATTAGTATAGTTTTATTTAAAAATTTATTTTCTATTTTTTTGTTGCAACTATCAGATGTTTTGTTGTCGATTGATATTAGTCGTCAACTTTACACTAATACTCTATGCTCGATTTACGCAGGTGAATTTCAATGATGTCGGAAACGATATATTTTTGAAAAATATTCTCTGAAGTGACGAGGCAATTTTTAAAACGACGGATGCATAAACAGACATAATGAGCATCATTATGCGCAGCATAATTCACATGTAGGAAGGAAGTAAACATTCAAGGCAGATGGGCTATAAATGTGTGGCTAGGAATATCAGTCTCGAATTTATTCAGGGCAATGCAGATTATTATGCAAATTTTTTACTCCATCCGCTTGATGAACACCTTGAAGATGTGCCACTAGTTAATAACTAGAAATAATATTTCAACAAGATGGACATCCCGCTCACACTTCTATTTTGGCAAGAACCATCTTAAATCAAAAATTCCTGGGAGATGGATCGGACTTCATGGTCCTCAGGAATAGCCACCACGCTCTCCGGATCTCAGACCCGTGGACTTTTTCATGTGGGGCTTCTTAAAAAATAAAGTTTACCATACTCTGCCGGAAAATGCAAAAATTCTTAAAAACAGGATTCGTATCGCGAGCATAGATCACTCCTCTCATGCTAAGACGAGAGAGAGAAAATTTCATTCGCAGAATTACTCTATGTTTAGAAGAAAATGATGGTTATATTGAACAATTATTATAATTTATATTTAAAGACTTTATATTTAAAGACTTATTATATTATATTTAAAGACCAAACATATTTTTCATTATAATTTCATTTTTATTTTTCATTTTTTATTATAAATTTTTTGTTTAAATTTATTTGTTAAATTTTATTTACATTATTAAAATATGTTAATATATATTATTAAATATTATAATTAAATAAAGTGTGATAATCTAAATTAATAATATGTTATAACCTGTATTAAATAACAAATAAACTATGTAGAGAACACATATTCCCTATATATTATTTTCTCCATATATTATTAAATGTATTGTATTTAGATTATCAAATTTTTATATATTATTATATTCTATATTATTAAATATATTTTACCTATATTATTAAATTTTAAAACTGTTCACTATAACAGAATGATAAAAGTTGATTTCCCTTTCTTTACTCTTCGCCGAATTCGCATTCTAATCTTATTCTGCAAGCCCGATAAAGCATGCGCTTGACGGTGGGCAGATAGGCAATCAGACTTAAAGATGTGTATGTTGCAAAAACATCCTGTACGACTGCATACTTTTGTAATCATCAATATAATTTGAATATATAGTAAGTAATTAAATAAAAATATATAATATATATATATACTTATCACGAATGATGCAAAAAGTTCATTCATGATAACTGTTATAAATTCAAAAATAATTATTATATTTATATAATCACAACTAATTATGGAGGACATTATTCGCATTTCCTCTTTCACTCATAATTTTACAATCAGTTTGTAATTATCGGTCACATATAATGTCGAAAATTAATTTTATTCCCATGTTCAAACAAATATTGTTTATACATATACATATAATCACAATCATTAAATTTTGTTTCGATTACTCAAAAACACAAATTAGATATATCATTATATTATTTGATTTTGTACAATCATGAAAACGGATGTGATATTTTTTAATAATAATCAAAATTGTATGAAAAGTAAGATAACAAAATTTCTTTAATTTTCATTGATATATGTAACATTAAGATTAAACCTAAAAGTAATCAGATCAAAATCAATTTAAAAATATCTTAGAAATATTTTTTCTACATTAAGATTTATTGAGCCGTTTGGAAAATAACATAAACATTAATTTAAGTATATCGGCTAAATAATATCGACCGGACTCAGTAAGGCATCCTCTATGTTCTTTCTTAATGCTATAATATTTTTCAGACAAAATTCGAAATTTGGTCTAGCATCCGCTGCACTCCAGCAACTTAGCATCAACTGGTACAATGGTGACGGACAGTTAAGAGTCATTGGCAACCTGCCTCCAGCACGTACATAATTTATCACTTCTTCATTAGCCTTGGCACTATAAGGTTGCTCACCCAACGATGTAATTTCCCACATTAATACCCCAAATGACCAAACATCACTTTGAGAAGTAAATTTTCTGATTATCAAAGATTTGGGTGCCATCCAGCGAATAAGAAACAAACTTTCTCCTTCCTAAAACATGATTTTAAAAATTTAATGTTCTGATTATTAATTTTTAGAATACGTGCAAATGAAAAACGTTAATTTATCTCTTGCTATATATAAATAAAAACTACTTATATTCTACTATATATTACTTAAGAAACAATGCACGATACTATTATGAAAAAACCATAAAAAATGGAAAGTATTTTCAAAAAAATTCATTTTTTAATCCCTAATTTTTTTTCATAATTGTACTTACCACGCGATAATAATCATCCTTGTAGAAATCTCTAGCTAGTCCAAAATCTCCAATTTTTATGACGCGTTCTCTCGATTTCTCGAAGATACTAAACAATTGCGACACGCTAGATCTCTGTGTATGAAACGTAACTCTTCCAAGTAGCAACAACCTCGCGCAACATCTTCGCACATAGCGAGCAAATCTTGCAAACGCAGAGCAAGCGAATCTGACGCTTGCAAATTTCGACATTCTCTCAAATATTTTAACAGATCACCAGTTTCCATCAATTCCAACACTAGTAACGGAGAATCTCCATCTAAACAAATGCCCAACAATCTTAATATATGTTTGTGTTGAAAATGATTCATAAGCTTGGCTTCCTTTAACAATTTCTCTTTCTCACGGGAAGAAGCATCCTTTCGAAGCGTTTCTATTGCAACGGATATCTCTGTGCCCGATTTTTCTAAATCCTTCACCTTTCCTGTGATACACCTGCAAAATATTTCATACAAATTTACATGCATACTTTATTAGAAAATGTATAGTTTAATGTCAAGCAGTATTATATTTTACTTTATATTAAGTAATTCAATGAAAAATATATAATAAAGTGCATGCTTGTTGTCTCATGTACATTTTATATTACTTATAATCTATTAAAAAAATTTATGTAATTTATATCTTTATCAGAAAATACGTATCTGTTTTGTTAATCCAAAAATTAATTTGAAATATTGTTTGAAAAAATTAATTTTTACCATTCCGAATGTGCCGCTACCAAGATGTTTTGTGAATATAATTTGATTTCGTGCAATTTTAGTAAACGTACATTCATCCGGATTATAATGTAACATAGAACTGTAAATCATATTGAATTGAGTGTTTCGGCAAGGTACTTCATGTAGAATCGCCAATTCTACATCGGCCGTTGTTGAAGACAAAAATTGATCATTATTACCTCTGCGTTGACGATATACTGTTGTAAAATTTCGAGTTAATTATGTAATAATATGTATTATAAAATTACTGTTTTTTAGCAAATTTATTCATTTAGTTTTATATAAGTAAATTATTATTTTCAGTAAATCTCAAGATATTATATCAGATATATATGTATAATCTAAACAATTAAAGTCAACACCTACATCAAATATACTTACAACGATAAATGTAGAAAATACAGATTATAGGAACTATACCCAACATCAATAATAAGTAATATTTATTCGCTATTATTCCAGGAGTACTCGAAATATCTAGATTAAGCAAAAGTATAATTTTAATATCTTCGTGTGTGTATATTTTTATAAATTTATTTTTACTTATAACTTTATTATAAGATCCAATTTTTTTAAATTTCAGATTCCTATTCATATCCAAAAAATATCAGCACATAATATTATAATATCTATGCAGCACAAAATATTACAACTACTTTGCAACAATGTTGCAATATTACAAATTGCAAGGCAACATTACGGAAACATTGTAGAAATATAATTTAACAAAATGTGAATTAGATATTAGCAATATGATATTCATATTTTGAAAACACTTTAAAACTATAACACTCTTTAATTTATCTATAAAAATAATGTAATAATACATTTTTTTATATCTGTATATATGTGATGAATTTTACTTTTTTGCAGAAGTCAAATGAATAATTGACACAAATAATATCGAGTAAATATAATTCTAAGCTACAGATAAGCCTTGCTATTTTTTTATTAAAATATAGATAACATTTTATATCAATGTTACAATATATTTTATGATATATTTTCACTTCATGTACGAATACGATATTAATCTTCAAAGATAATATATCTTTTTATTATAATAAGAATAGATACTATTATATCGATCATTATATTTTTCTATGCATTTTTTTGTGCTTTTCACATGCAAATATATGTAATTATAACGGATTTTTTAAAGTTTTAAATTTTTAAATAAAAATGTAATTAGGAATGTATAATTAATTCTATAACTAAATGTGTAACTAATATAACTAATATATAAATGTGTATAAAATACCCATTATAAGAGTATATAGAACATTTAAAATAAAAAAAGTGATTCGTAAGTAATAGTTTAGAGCAATTTTGTATAAAAATATAACATTTTATTTTATATGATGTTATGTTTAAATATAATTTTGCAATATATTAGATATCATAAACTAGTATTTATATCAAGCTTTTTAATTTAATTAAATGTTTCCAAGATATTTATCCATCAAAAACAAAAAATATTTTATACGTAATGTCATTAAATAGCTGCAATAACATTGCATTCTTCCCAATATATTACACTGTAATATTGCTACAATATTTCATTGCAAAAAGCGAACATTTTAACTTTATCACAATCTTAAAACAATATCTCATCAAAGTTTCGCATTCGATTTGCAATATTGCAATGTTTCAATAAAATTATTCTTCAATATATCCGCAATCTTATCGTGCTGTATGGGTATTGTCATTTGCTTACCACGTTTGCGACCACGTGTTGAAAAAATGAATCTTTCATCAGCCGGCCATATAAAAGTTTCCTCATATTCAAGATATCTCAATATCAAGCGAAACTTGTATAAAGTTCCCGATTGTAAATGGGATGGAAAATGATTTTTGACATAGTATATTACTTTATCTTTATAATTCATTTTATAATAATTCATTATTTGCCACTTTTCTGTTGCAATATCTTTGTACTCTAGTGTAAAAGAGATTGTCAGATTAATGTTGGAGATCCATGAAATGTTCATGCTATTTATGTTGACCTCGCTCAAAGTAATATTGTTTGGTTCTGAGGATATGTGAACGATCTTGCTTAAACTCTCGTTGTAGAAATCGCTGATATTAATTGGATACACACGCACGTATATCAAGTAATCTTGTACTAGTAGCAACAAGTTAATTTTTGTGAAATATCTGCCATCTGCCATACGTTTCGGCATATTGATAAATTGTTTGCTCTTTTGTTGCGTGTCGTTCACTAACTTCCAATGCACTTCGTAGTTCACGCTCACGCAGTTCAATTGCTTGGGTGGCATCCAATGAACTACTACTATAGTAGGCGTCAAAGCTAAAACACTTATGTTTTCTGGTGCATTAAGCTTGCCCGAATTAGTTTTTAATGATATCACATTCGAATTGATTGGATTTATTGATAATTGATCAAAGTAAAAATTACTTAAAGTAAACTTTAATTCGTACTCTGTAAATGGTGTTAAATTTTGAACCTCGTAATGTCTCACGTCACATATCGCAGCACATTGAATTTTTCAGACTTGTCGAGGTTGTTGTCTAAACAATGGCTTACAGAGATAGTATATATAGTTGGTAAATTATATTTTTTACATCCACTCTTTACAACCGGCTCCGGTAAAGTTACATTGATGCTGTTTGCCGTTGCATTCATATTCTCAAAATTGTAAACTTTTTCGTAAGGTGTTAGACATCTCATTGGAGGATATGGTTGTACAGATTTATCAAAAGCGTAAATTTTATAATGGAATTGCTGTGAGCTTATTATTGTCTTTTCAACATATTTGGCTGCATTTCGGCTCTTGAGACTTGCATATTTCTTTTTCAAAACGTACATATATAAAATTCTCTGATCATATTTTTTAAATGTGAAAATGTAGATATTTGTTTTGTCAATCGTCATAGATTGGAAGGCGATGTTATCCTTTATGTTTTTCATGTGTAAAATCTTATTGCATATAGAAACGTTAATGTTTGTCACAAATATGCTATTAGAAAATAACCAGTAAATTAACGGCTCCTCATTATTCATATCATCAATTATTATATCACGAAAAGAATTTATAGAATGAAATAGGCAAAAGGATGTATTTATCTCAACATTTTGCTCGATTTCTCCATCGAGATCATATTTCACCATACTATATTCTGTCATTGTCCTATTATTGTATACTATGTATATTCCGTATAACATTCTAAAAAATATGTAATTATTTTACTCATTATAAAACATTATTTTAACACAGAATTACTTAACATTAATTAAACAGTAATCGGGCTTGAGGAGCTAATATTATGCAATAATGTTAAAGTCAATAAATAAGAATAGATTTAATAACGTTGCAATACATTTAAATTAAGTAACTATTAATGACTGTGCGCATTATGTGAGGAAGTGTATAAGTAACTATTAATGAATATGCGCATTATATGATGAGATGTAAACGTACGTTTCTGTCCTCAACTGGACTCTCTTCAGTACAATTAAAAAAGAAGAATTTTTCGGAAAATTAAAACTTAAAAATTATAAGGATTACGCTTATCGCATGAATGGAATCCAGGTGGACCGTATATTCGGCTGTATAAATTAACTGTGCAATTTCTTAGCAGTACTAGATGTCGACCACGTGGTGGATGTTTCCAGAACGTCTCTCCTCCTCTCATATTCTCCGTATATAAATACAATAGAGCCATTATTAGAATTAATTTACAGGTCAAATTTTTGAAGATTTGTGTTAAAAATGAAGTATTTCCCCGACATATTAACTTTGGGAATGATCCCAACTTTTTCCATTGCAAATCTAGAAGAGCTATGCAAAGAGCCAAACTTGATTATGCACTTCGTTTGTTGAGATTAAAGATAAACGACGCGTACAGATAATTACAGTTTTCAAAAAATAAGCTATATGAATTATCATGGAATATTTACAAATATTTTCCTTTACATTTATGGAATGTTTTTTATATAGGTGCTACTCGCTCTCTTCATTTTTATTTTTTGAGAGAATCTAGAAGGGTTAATAGTAAATGGCAATGGCTCATTGACAAACATGAACGGTGTGAGAGAGTGATGCCCATCAATTACTCTTACTCGCATAAAAAACGTGACAATGGTTCTAACAACAGTGAAGACAATATACAGTCGATTATTGTGGTCCCACATCGGAAAAATCAGTCAGAACAACAATTGTCAGATAAAGTATCGACTAGTAATGGAGGTTATGACGGGGAGGTAAGAGTCTGTCCTTCTTCTTTTGCAGACCCTCCATCATCTCCTCTAACTCTTCGAAAAAAATGGTTCGTCAATCTTTCAACCAAAGATATCCCGATGGAAGTTCAAGGACTATTGCAATTAGGTGATGGGTTTTGTTTACCGCCCTTTTCATATAATGACAGGTTGTCCGAAATTATCAAACATATTGAGAACAATTTTTGCAAGATTCAAAAAAGAGAACCGGAATTAGTAATGGACATTAGAAACCGTTCCATATCCATCATAAAAAATTTAGGTAATAGTAGTTTTTCGCCTACTGAGATAGATAAGAACATTAAGAGCGCAGTCTTAGTAACAAAAGATTTTACAAAAAAGAACCCGGACATCTTATTTACTCGTGTTGATAAGGGTAACATTACAGTTTCTATGGACAGACTCACGTACATCAACAATATGGAGAATTTACTTAATGACAACAATACATATATGACAGTACCACGAAATCCTATTAATAGATTAACTTCCGATCTACATACATTACTCATGAGATGGAAGAGACTTGATTACATCACGACAGCGAAGTATAGACAGTTAAATTCTTTTGTTACTGTCCTTTCTAGGGCATATGGACTACCGAAAGTACACAAGGAGAATCACCCCCTTAGGATAATCGTGTCTTCCATCAACACTCCTCTTTATTCACTAGCGGCTTTCATACATGATATCATTCATAAAAGTATTCCGCCTCCAATAAGCCAAGTCATAAATAACTTCCATTTAATCCAAAAACTACAAAAAATTACCGTTGAGAATAATTTTCGTTTAGTCTCATTTGACGTGGTCTCTCTTTTCACGAACATTCCAAATAATTTAGTTATAGAAGGAATAAAAAAGAGATGGGAGTTTATTTCAGGGAATACAAGCATTCCGTTAGATGAGTTCATTGTGGCTGTGAATTTAATCTTAAACTCCACTTATTTCACTTTCAATAATATATTTTACAAACAGACATTTGGCACACCGATGGGTTCTCCTTTGTCACCTATCATAGCGGACATTGTTCTGCAGGATTTAGAATATAAGGCATTGTCTAGTTTGCCATTCACGATCCCGATGTATGTTAGATATGTAGACGATATAGCATAATTGGTTCCATGCGATGGCCTTGAATCAGTGTTAGACGTTTTCAACTCTTTCCATCCCAGATTACAGTTTACGATAGAAATAGATGACAATAACAGATTGAATTTTCTAGACGTAACTATCATCGTGCAGGATGGCCATTTTATTTTTGACTGGTATCATAAACCTACATTTTCTGGACGTTACTTAAATTACTTCTCACACCATCCGATATGTCAAAAAAAGGGCACGATAATTGGACTTACAAACAGGGTTTTTCTTTTGTCGGATCCTACTTTTCATCAAAAAAATTTTACCCTTATCATAGAAATTCTCATTGACAATGGTTATCCGCTTAATTTTATATTTGACACAATTAATTCCCGTCTAAAATATTTACTCAACCGGAATAATTTATTAGATTTTAAAATAAACAAGACTGCAGACCCTTGACCTTTTTTCTTGCTACCTTATATAAAATCAGTATCCGAAAAATTTAATTCGCTTACGAAGAAAGCCGGTTTTCGACCCGCTTATACTGGCTGGGATAATTTAAAACCATATATCAGAGCTTTGAAGGATCCTCTCTCCAAATTTTCTAAGAATAATGTTGTCTACCGCATTAATTGCAAGGATTGTGAGGCCTCGTACGTCGGCCAAATTAAAAGAATGATAAAAACTAGAATTGCAGAGCATCGCAACCAGATAAATAGTTGCACTCAAAAAAATTCTGTTATCACCGAACACAGACTCTAACATAAACATGATTTTGATTGGGAGGGCGTTCAAATTCTTGACAATGAGCCATGCTATTTTAAGAGATTAACATCTGAAATGTTATTCATAAAGAGACAGACTGCGGGTCTTAATTTACAAGAAGACACCGAATTATTACATGATTCCTATTTACCGATCATTGAAACTTTCAAAAAATTTTAATCATAAATCAACGTACTTTTTTTTCCGATTTAAAGATTTTTATTATACTTAACGTCTTGATTTTGTTTTGATTTTGGACGTTTTGTTTATCTCTGAACTTTGACACTAATAGTCTATTTAATGTCTTTCTTCGAGACGGATGTATTATCCTGTAATGTGGCTTTATTGCGTCGTTTTATTCGGTCGATTTCATGTGGTGAGTGTTTGACAAAGAATTTTTAATGTTTGAGTTATAGTTAGACATCTAATAGATTTACGGATCTAATCTGAATTTAGAGCAATCACGGCCTCTTTGCTTGTTTCTTTCTGCATGTCTTTGCCAAGACACTGTACGGAGAATATGATAGGAGGAGAGACGTTCTGGAAACATCCACCACGTAGTCAACATCTAGTACTGCTAAGAATTTGCACAGTTAATTACACAGCCGAATATACAGTCCACTCGGATACCATTCATGCGATAAGCGTAATCCTCGTAATTTTTAAGTTTTAATTTTCCAAAAATTTTTTAATTGTACTGAAGAGAGTTGAGGACAGAAACGTACGTTTACATCTCATCATATAATGCGCATATTCATTAATAGTTACTTATACATTTCATCACATAATGCGCACAGTCATTAATAGTTACTTAATTTAAATGTATTGCAACGTTATTAAATCTATTCTTATTTATTGACTTTAACATTATTGCATAATATTAGCTCCTTAAGCCCGATTACTGTTTAATTAATATAATATATAATGTAAAAAAATAATAATATTAATTACTTTATTATTATAATTATATTATTTTAATTATGTTATTTAATTTTATTTCCGACCATTTTTATATGCACCAGTGTGCATTAGTGCATTCAATCAAATTCTCTCTTTCCCCGTTATAAATCAATTACTTTTTTCAAAAAAGTGATTTTCTAATGCTCCGGTCTCCTTTTGTGACTTATTCAGTCCATTCATATATTAAATGATATACAACATTTTTATTTTCAAAACTATTTTTATATTTTTAGAGAAACATTCTGCTAAGAATAATTAAAAATAATTCTGTATGTCAAGAATAACTAAGAATAATTAAACAAGTATTTATATAATGGTCTCTTTTTTAAATTCATGCATAATAATAGACGTATTTTCAAATATTTTATAAATTTATAAAAATTTATTCCTTCCACAGCAATGATATATGTATGTACAAAGATTTATATGTACAGTTTGAAATAGGAAAAAGCTCCAAAATATAATATAAAAAAAGTTTGAAAAGAAAATTAAAAAGTTTGAAAAGAAAATTACAATTGTGTGTTAACATTTACGAATTTACAAAATGGTTAATATTAAAAAGTGTGCAGATCTTATATAATATATAAAATACAAAAGTACACATGTTGAAAATAAGTATCGTAAGAAAACAAACATTCAAGTATTAATATATATACATGCATATTCATCTACAATTTTTTCTTCATTAATTAACAATAAGTGATTTCTATCAGTTAGATAATACATATAACAATAATATTTATTGGATTCAATATTTCATCTCTTTTACGTCACTTCTTAGAACTACAATATTTTCGAAATAAAATTTGAAGTTTAATTTCCGCTGCATTGCAATTAGAAAGCATTGATATCAAATGGATAGTTAACCTTTAATTACATCAATAAATGACGAAACACAATGTTTTATGATTCGTGACTGTTGTCAATAAATAACTTTATGATATGCTATGATGCCCGAGTTAGCATACATTTGTTTTATATACGTTTCTTAAACGTATTCGATATTTTTTTATTCGTAAAACATTAATAAGAAACACATTACACAAGGAAAAAGGGATTAAGAGCCACCGCGGATGGTAGTGCGTAAATTTTTTCTTAAAGAATAATTATTCGCAAAAATTTAAAACGTGCATAAGGCATATGTATATATTTTACTTGGTGCATTTACAAAGATATAGATTCTTAAATTTTGAGAATTCTATAGACCTCTCTTTACTCCCTGAAGAGATGTAGACGAGGAAAATATCGAGGCGAAGTCGCTGAATCGAGAAACGAACCCGAGTGTTTCGCTTGCCGGACAACTGCTCTTACCACTGAGCTATTCGGCCTCACACCTTTGAGTGGATGGTGGATTGGTGTGAAGAAATGAAGAAATATTTTATTATAGAGTTTTCGAAAGTTCTCGAGATAAGCTACAAGAATAAATAATAAAAAAATAGGAGGTTCCGTTTAAAACATTAAAGGTGACCTTCAAACGGCTTTCCAAGATCAAACTAATGACACCATCTTATGGCTCCCTTTCAACTTTATAACATTTGTCTGAAATATTTTTGTCTGCCATACTCAGTTTTTGAGATATTCGACTGATACGGATCGTCTGCGATACCCTGTATACAGGATGTTTCCAACAAAACACATCAGTCGAGTTGCCTATCTTCCCACCGTCAGGGGCATGCTTTATTGGGCTCGCAAAATAAGATCAGAATGCAAGTTTGAAGAGGAATAAGGAAAGGGAAATCGGCTTTTATCACTCTGTAGTGAACAGTTGTTAAATTTAATAATATAAATAAAATATTTATTTAATAATTTAGATAAAATAACATAAATAGTTTAATAAGTAAATTTGAAATATAATAAAAAATACTTATAAAGAATAATATTTCTTATTTTTAAATATAATAAATTATAAAAATTGATGTAATCACTATTTTTTTCTAAACAAAAAGCAATCCTGTCCATGAAAATGTCTCTCTCTTGTTTTATCATGAAAGAAGTGGCTTCTGCACACGCGTTACGTAATCTATTTTTAAGAATTTCCACATCATTTTCCTGCAAAATTTGATATACTTTATTTTTTAAGAAGCTCATAATAAAAAATACTTATTAGATCTATGCATCTATCACTTCCAAAAATTGCTTCGTCGAATATTTCCCCGGAGAATATTTTTCAATAATATATCGTCCGGCATCATTGAATTTCATTTACATAAATTGAGTGAGTTAGTATATAGTTGACGACATATTTAATAAGTTGGTAAATAATAACAATGTTTGGTAAGTTGCAATAAAAAAATAAAAATTAAATTTTTAAAATAAACTTACATGTTCAATAAGCTATTCAAAAAAATTTAAACGTCATGACCATCTATCACTATATATCACCAAATATGAGCTTTTATTGTATGCTATTTAAATGGATGCCAACCTTCCTCCCATGTCCCAAGGAATGTTTAATAATTTTTTGAATGCTAACATGGGTCATGTTCAAATCAACAAATAAAAGATGATGAAAATCTATAAAAACAGAAATACGCCTGGATACTCAAACAATTTTGTTGACGTAAAAAGCATACGTAAGAGACTACGATGGAAGGAAATAATTATTCATACGAAGAATTAACGAACATGATTCTTATTTATGGCGAGTGTCGAAAAAATCAAAGGCAAACAGCTGCACTTTACGCTCAAAGATTTCCGGAGAGATGATGTGAACCATAGTTTCTTTCACCGATTGTGTGAAAGATTAAAAAAAAATGGACAATTTTACAAATCCACCAGGCCCATTCATGTTCCACAAGAAATAATTGATGTTCAAGAGGCTGTTATAACAAATCCTCATATAAGCACAAGAGCAACTGCCGCAGATTTGAACATTAGGTTACCGTTCATAAAATTATTAAATATTCCCTGGGTTGGCATCCATTTAAACGGCATACGAACTCGTACCTGGTGATATGCTACGACGAATAAATTTTTGTGAATGGATTATTGAACACGTAAGTATATTTATATTAGTATAGTTATATTTAAAAATTTATTTTCTATTTTTTTGTTGCAATATATCAGACGTTTTTTTGTCGATTAATATCAGTCGTTAACTTTATACTAATTATCTATAATCGATTTACGCAGATGAATTTCAATGATGTCGGAAACGATATATTTTTGAGAAATATTCTCTAGAGTGACGAGGCAATTTTTAAAAGTTACGGATGCATAAACAGACATAATGAGCATCATTATGCGCAGCATAATCTACATTATATGAAGGAAGTAAACATTCAAGGCAGATGGGCTATAAATGTGTGGCTAGGAATAGTAAAGGATCACATTATCGGTCACGAATTTATTCAAGGCAATGCAGATTATTATGCAAACTTTTTACTCCATCGGCTTGATGAACACCTTGAAGATGTCCCACTAGTTAATAGGCTAGAAATAATATTTCAACAAGATGGACATCGCGCTCACACTTCTATTTTGGCAAGAACCATCTTAAATAAAAAATTTCCTGGGAGATGGATCGGACTTCATGGTTTTCAGGAATGGCCACCACGCTCTCCGGATCTCATACCCATGGACTTTTTCATGTGGGGCGTCTTAAAAAATAAAGTTTACCAAACCTTGCCGGAAAATGCAGAAATTCTTAAAAATAGAATTCGTAATGCGTGTGCATAGATCACTCCTCTCATGCTAAGACGATTGAGAGAAAATTTCATGCGCAGAATTGCTCTATGTTTGCAAGAAAATGGTGGTTATATTGAACAATTATTATAATTTATTATATTATATTTAAAGGCCAAAAATATTTTTCATTATAATTTTATTATTATTTTTCATTTTTTATTATAATTTTTTTGTTTAAATTTGTTTGTTAAATTTTATTTACATTATTAATATATGTTAATACATACTATTAAATATTATAATTAAATAAAGTGTAATATTCTATATTAATAATATGTTATAACCTATATTAAATAACAAATAAACTATTTGGAGAACACACATTCACTATATATCATATTCTCTATACATTATTAAATGTATTGTATCTATATTATTAAATGTATTGTATATATTATTAAATTTCTATATATTATTATAATCTATATTATTAAATATATTTGATCTATATTATTAAATTTCGCAACTGTTCACTATAACAGAATGATAAAAATTGATTTCCCTTTCTTTACTCTTCGCCGAATTCGCATTATAATCTTATTCTGCGAGCTCAATAAAGCATGCGCCTGACGGTGGGCAGTCAGGCAACCGGACTTAAATATGTGTATGTTGCGGAAACACCCTGTACGACTGCATGCTTTTGTAATCTTTAACCTTTTCAAAAAAAGGTAAAAAAAAGAAGTCGAGTCATCTTAGTAGAAAACATTATTGTATAGAACTATTTTACAAAAAATTAGTTTAATAAAAAATTGCTGTATTAAAAAAAATAGTGTAAAATAGTTGTCATACCTATCTACAAAAATTAATGATATATTTAAATAGAAAATTACGTCGAGAATAAATAGTGCGATTTTATGTTTATCAACAGTGTGTGTGTGTGTGTGTGTGTGTGTGTGTGTGTGTGTGTGTGTGTGTGTGTGTGCGTGCGGGTGTGGGTGTGTGTGTGGGTGTGTGTGTGTGTGTGTGTGTGTTAAATGTGATTGACTGCTGATAAATAATTAGATGAAGAAAAATTATGTTTATATTTTCGTCGAAAGTTATTACATCTTTGTCGTAAAAGTCAGAATCCCGATTTCTTCAACGATGAACAGTTGATTCATGTAGCTCGTAATTTAAAAAATTTTAATTATTAAAAAACTTCACGCTGCCAAATTTATTTGTATATTATTCAGCAGCGTCGAGTTTTTTAATAATTAAAATTTTTTTAATTACAGGCTACATGAATCAACTGTTCATCGTTGAAGAAATCGAGATTCTGACATTTACGACAAAGATGTAATAACTTTCGACGAAAATATAAATATAATTTTTCTTCATCTAATTATTTATCAGCAGTCAATCACATCTAACACAACACACACACACACACACACACACACACACACACACACACACAGACAGACAGACAGACAGACAACAGACAGACACACACACACACACACTGTTGATAAACATAAAATAAAATCGCATTCTTTTATTCTCGACGTAATTTTCTATTTAAATATATCATTAATTTTTGTAGATAGTTATGACAACTATTTTACACAATTTTTTTTAATATAGCAATTTTTTATTAAAATAAATTTTGTAAAATAGTTCTATACAATAATGTTTTACTACTGAGATGACTCGACTTCTTTTTTTTACCTTTTTTTGGAAAGGTAATTTTTTTAGGATATCACTAATTTTTGTAGACAATTAAGAAATAACTATTTTGCACATTAACTTTGTTTAATGTAACATTTTTGTAGTTTAAATAATACTATGTCTTGTGCATGGAACAGTTTTTTACATAAAATTTTATATAATAACATACAATTTTTTACAATTTAATACTTACACATGATTAACTCTTTTATACTTTTTAAAAAAGTAATTTTTGAGAATATGTTAAATATCCAAATAAATAAGCAAAGAATCTGCCACCAGCCCGTCATTTCATTAAAATATGACGATCTTCTTTACTTAATATACTTTTTGCAAACTTCGTAAAGTTAAAATATTAACAAAGCTACATTCTTCAATTATTATAATTCCAGGTGAAGTTCACTTTAATAAAATTTTAATTTTAGATTTAGTTATAAACCTTCGACATTTTCAATGAAGAAAAATCGTCTCTAAATAACTTTAGAAATCTGTTATTAATGTTGCTAGATAGTGTGATAGTGCAGGAGACTGCATATAGGATGAGTTTTATTTCGTGTACCAATTTTTTTTATGTGAGGGATTACTGCCCAGGTAGCAAGTACACGTCATTTTGACGTTCCAAACTAGTCATTTTTGGTCATATGTTGTCAAAATGACTGATTATTGTTACATGACTTTATATTGACGTCTTGCTATAACATTATTTTGACGTCATTTTTCAATCATGAAGTGACGATTATTTTATTATGAATGTCATTAGTTAGTACATCGATCTCATAAAAAAAATCTTTTAAAATTTTTTATATGACATGACTTATTTCGCGATCAGACTTTTTATATATTTATATATATATATATATATATATATATATATATATATTTATATATATTTGTATTTATATATTTATTTATTTATATTTATATTTATTATATATTATATTTTTATATTTATTATATTATATTTATGAAATAGAGAGATGAATTGAAAAGTTTAATATTACTGGCAATAACGAAAAGAATATTACTGAGATATTACTGAAATAGTCAAAATTATTAACTCATTCTTTCTATAAAATATTACTGATTTACAGCGCTGTACTTATATAATAATTACTGTAATCAGTGATTATTTACTGTTTTTCAGTGATAATACACTGATTCACTTTTAGAGAGTGCTTTATTCGACAACATTATTAAATATATTATTATGCTAAGAGAAAGAAGTCAAAATGCGGTACATGTCATGATGTCAGGAATCTGTGACATTAGATCGTCACTTTTACGTCTTAAAAACATCAATTCGTGACGTCAAGAATAATCAGTGAATGACCAATTTGAAACATCAAAATGACGTGTGCTTGCTACCTGGGTGATTGCAATTGCAATAAATTAATCGATACATAGGTAGCAATTATTTGGATAAGTATTACATCGATATGCATGGTGGATTCAAATAATTGACATCTATAGGTACTTTCCGATTCACACATGATGCGCATAAAGTGACAGAAAATGTATAATAATATGCGTAACATAAACTATACATTTTCTGTCACTTCATGCGCATCATGCGTAAATCGGAAAGTATATTATGTACCGATCAATTCATTCCAATTACAGTCGGTAATTTCTTGCATGATAAAAAAATTATACATCTTTCATCGTCACGAGAACGCAGCGCCTCTTTCGTCAAACGTGCGAACCGTACAAGAAAAATATGTGAAAAATGTAGCCACGACGGTGACGTTTCTTAATTAAAAAGTTTCACATTGAAACTTTGCATCGTTATATTTCTGCTTATAGAGCACATAGAGCAAAAATAAAGACACTTTCCTTATATAAATCGAACCCAAGCAATTGATTAAATGTAATAAGAATTTGATCGATTCAGCGTTTATTGAGAACCGATAATATGCATTACTCGCAACTTAGCCTTTCGCGTAAAGATACACGGTGTGTCTTGCGCCTGAGTGATGATGACTCGACTTCAAGACACTACCGTGTCTCATGATATTAATTTGATTATTTCATAATCTTCAATAATTTGAATATAGTAAGTAATTAAATAAAAAGATATAATATAAGTATATACTTATCACGAATGATGCAAAAAGTTCACTCATGATAACTGTTATAAACTCAAAAATAATTATATTATTATATTTATATATTCACAATTAATTATAGAGGATATCATACACGTTTCCTCTTTCACTCATAAGTTTTACAATCAGTTTGTAATTATCGGTCATATATAATGTCGATAATTAATTGTATTACTATGTTCAAAAAAATATTGTTAGTAGTGATACTATGAGAGTTCTAACTCAGGTCCTCTCAGGGGGGGTGAGGCGCGAGGGGAACCGCGGTGCGGGGGGAGTGACGTCACGCGCGGGGAAGGAGGAACCGTGGCGCGCGTTGGGTGACGTCACCCGCGGGGAAGGGGGATCCGCGGCGCGAGCGATGGGCGAGAGGGTCCGCGAGGTGAAGGAGGATCCGCGGCGCGAGCGATGGACGAGGGGGTCCGCGAGGTGAAGGGGGATCAGCGGCGCGTGCGATGGACGAGGGGGTCCGCGCAGTGAAGGGGGATCGGCGGCGCGAGCGATAGACGAGGGGGTCCGCGCGGTGAAGGGGGATCGGCGGCGCGACCGATGGACGGTGGTGTGAGAAGGACAGCGCAACGTATGGGAAAAGGACAGTGCAAAGTGTGTGAAGAGGACAGTGCTACGAGTGCGACAAGGATGGCGTTAACGTGGAACAAGGACGACGTATAGGTGGGAGAAGGACGACGCAAAGGTAAGTGAACAACGAGTATATGAAAGAGAGAGTACGATAATATCGCGAGACTTACAACTAGCGCGTGCGAGAGAGAACGATAGCGTGAAAAGAGAACGATAATATCGCGAGACTTACAACTAGCGCGTGCGAGAGAGAACGATAGCGTGAAGATGACGCGTGCAAGAGAGAACGATAATATCGCGAGACTTACAACTAGCGCAAGAGAGACGCAAGGATGGGGACGCGAGGAGAGGCGCGTAAATAATTAGATTTTTTTTCTCAATTAAAATATATAAAATTTATTAAAATGTGTGTGTTAATACAATTGTGTGTGTGTGTGTGTGTGTGTGTGTGTGTATGTACTTAAAATTATGATTAATATAAAATATAATAATAATAATATAATAAAATAATATAATTATAATAATAATAATTTGGGGGGGCGGGGGGGGGGTGAAGCCGCTCCTGGAAGACTAGGGGCGATGTGTCGGGCTGAGGGACTTCCGCTCCTGTCCCTCTCGTCGACTATTCATGTACTCTCGTAAACTCTGAAATTAAACATAATAATTGTAAATGTTTTAAATTTATTACACATTAGCAAAAATATTTTTACCTTCAACGTTTCCAAGTCATGTCGTAGCATATTCTCATGCACATCTTCTTCGAATTTGTCTATATCTTTACATGATTCAAGTTCTTCACGTAGTCTATTTCCATAACATTTTACTTTAGTGTGATTAGGATCTTCCGCATGTATACATTCAAAACAAAAACTTGTATCACATTTTTTAACTGAGTTCGCACAATATTTTCGAGTTTTGAGAAATCTGTTCAACGAAATTGTGCGAGGTTTTTTCAAGCCGAGCTCACGATTTCTTATAAATTGAACGACTGAGGTTTCCAGATTCCTCTTCGAAAGTTGTTCCCGCTCATACTGAAGTAATTCTTCAACATCACTAGTTCGAAAATCGAAATCAGGTTCCTTATCAGATGAATCTTCTTTCGCATATAATTTCTTCCATTTCGCTCTTCTCTCTCTCTCAATCACAATTTTTTCCACCACAACGGGATCCATCCAGACATCATATTCATCCATATCTTCATTACCGATGATTACGTTTTCTTCAGCCATTGCACTAACGTAACACACAAGACTAACGAAACGCAAAGAACAACGAAATAATATTCTAATGTCGCAGACTCCTCTTCATTATATATCTTTTTAATATCTCGCGTCTCATTCCAACTAGAGCATCGAGTCTCATCTACCTCAGCATTTCTCTACATCTTGAGAAAAATTGTCGACTATTCTTATTCGTATGGAAGGAAAGAAATAAAATCATAGATTGAATAAAAATAATTATTTATTGCACGCATCGTAAAGAATATCATTTACAGCACATGTTAATAATTCGCAATCGATCAATGATTCACAGTCAAAGACATCACTCTCGCGTATCGTTTTTACAGCATCGCATACAGTAGTAATATTATTACGTTGTAATACAGTTTCAAATTGTTTAAATTTTTCATTTACGAGATACGTATTCTCGCATAACCAATTATGCATAAGATCGATACAATTTTCAAAAATAAATAAATGTAATAATGTTTCTGGTTTCATGTACAACGAATTTTCGCATAATGCAAGTTTTACAATTTTTGATTGATACATTTCAATCGTTAAATCTCCAATTCTTAATGGGGGAGTAGTCGATTGTAGAAATTGTTCAACGTCTGCTTGCTTCCGCATCAACAAATTCCACGTTGAAAAGGACAACACTATTTGATTGCCTCGATTATCGCCGAGAATCAGTTCCACGTACGATACAGCTCCAACGCTTATTCCAACGTCCAAATACTTGTACGACGTCGGGGTTAGAGCGTACCTTCTTCCAAGTATGCGAGCCGCACGACGAGGCTGAATACTATAAAAATATAAATAATTATACAACAATATTAAAAATCAATAAGTAACAAATTTTTTAAACGATTTAAACTTACGTGTCGCATTTTTGCTTCTTACATGGTGGAGTTTCACCGTTTCGAATCGGAACGTAGAAATTCATATTTCTTCAGCGGTGAACCTTTCACACGCGCAATTGATGCAATACTGCAATCGTGTTAGAATCAATATCAATTCAAATAGTATCCCAAATTGCGATGTAGAGGGGATTATTGCTGACGCAACATTTTAATTTCCTCCAAAATTTTGTCGCGCCGATGTATGGCTGCGATGACATCATCATCTTCGGAACAAAGATTTAGCTGAAATTGCTAAAATCGAGCGCCGATGTACGGCTGCTCCTGATACAATCACGTCAAAATTATTCAAATGTACGTGACAAAACGGGAAATTTTCAAGGTTAAGATCTGCATCGAAACTAAGATTTAGCTGAATTTGCAAAAATCGAGCGCCGATGTACGGCTGCGCCTGATGCAATCACGTTAAAATTTTCAAATGTACGTGACAAATAGTGAAAAAATAATTGCCAAGGTTAAAATGTGTATCATCCTAGACAAAGATTTAGCTGAATTTACTAAAATCGAGCGCCGATGTACGGCTGCGCCTGATGCAATCGCACCAAAATTATTCAAATGTACGTGACAAATAGTGAAAAAATAATTGCCAAGGTTAAAACATGCATCATCCCTAGACAAAGATTTAGCTGAATTTACTAAAATCGAGCGCCGATGTACGGCTGCGCCTGATGCAATCGCACTAAAATTATTCAAATGTACGTGACAAATAGTGAAAAAATAATTGCCAAGGTTAAAACATGCATCATCCCTAGACAAAGATTTAGCTGAAAGCGCTAAAATCAAGGGCCGATGTACGGTTGCCCCTGATGCATTCACGTTAGATTTTTCAAATGTACGTGACAAAACGTGAAATTATCAAGGCCAAATTGCACACGGTACTACGGGGAATTTTTTGTAAGATGAAATCGTTCTAGAATATTCGATGATAAAACAATACATGAGACGGTATATAAATCATGATAGAGAGACGCACCCCACCAGTAGCTAAAGTGCATCAGACCTATCATTAGAAACGCTAAATTTTGCAAGTGTACGTTAGCAATATGGAGGAGCAAATTTTGCGAGAACAATCCGCTTTGCTTGATTCATTGGAAAACTACATTGTGTGGGAGCAACGATGCGATGAGTACATCGAGTCGCTGGAAGAGCAAAGTCGAATCAAACGGCCGCGATTATCGATCGGAAATCGACAATCACTGATTGCTCGGATCGCGCGCCTCGAAGGTTTGAAAAATTCGGTACGTGGACGTTTCGTACACGGGGGTGCCGGATGTAGTGCGCGTCAAAATGCACTTGTGTGGCGCGAAATTGATACGGCGTTCGAGAGTCGCGTATCGACTGGTGCGGTGATAAACTATAATCACATCGAACCGCGCCAATTTCTCGATGACGCTAAAGACATTGTGTTGGAACATGTGCAGGACGCTTTAAAAAAACACAGCAGTGTAAAAGTGAACACTATATTCAATGGTGAATTTGTGTCGGGTGATAAACACGCGAATAAAAGTGTGAATACGAGAAACTATGAACTCTTTCGCACATCTGATTTACGCGAGTGGTACGAACGGCGCGTTATCGAGTCCACCCTAGCGTCTCTGGAAGAGTTTCAGGAACGCGATAGCGGGTGGGCATTGTCGCGAATACTGAACTTGACTGTAAATATAAACAAGTACAATCCCATGCGCGCGGGATGTCACATCAAGTTACCGCGGGAGATTATGAAAAAGAGAGCGGTGATTAACGTGCAATCAAAGGACAATGCGTGTTTCGCGTGGGCAGTGGTCGCCGCTCTGTATCCCGCTGAAAGGAACGCGGAACGGGAATCATCGTACCCGTATTACGCGACAGTGCTGAATCTCCGGACATTGAGTTTCCAGTGACTGTGAATCAGATTAAGAAATTTGAACATGCAAATGACATTTCAATCAATGTGTACGGCATCGAAGACAAAAACATTGTCCCGATACGTCTTTCGCAGCAGAAGCGGGACAAGCATGTGAATCTGCTGTACATTGAAGATGACAACAGCGTGGGACATTTCGCTTGGATCAAGAATTTATCCCGGCTCGTGAGCTCGCAATTGAGCAAACACAATGGCCAAAGATATATCTGTGATCGGTAAGTTTATTTTATATTATTTGAAAATTATAATTTATATAAAAATCTTATGATAAAAAAAATTTTTTCTTTTACAGATGCCTTCATTATTTTTATTCGGACGACAAGTTGCAATCGCATACGGTCAACTGTGGAAAGCTAAACGACTGCGCTGTCCGATTGCCGAGCGACAAGGACAAGTGGCTCGAGTTCAGCAACCCTAATCGGAAGGAGCGGCTTCCATTTGTGGTCTACGCCGACTTGGAATGCGTTCTAGCCAAGAAGGAAGAAGAAAAATTATATCAACACCATCGGGTATTTAGTTTAGCTTATTATGTACATTGTTCGTACGACGAATCGTTATCAACGTATCATTCGCGTCGTAGCGCCGATTGTATAGCATGGTTCGCCGAAGACCTTAAAAATTTAGCAATTCGCGTTAAGAATATTTTAAAAAACAAATGTCCCCATGGTAAATTTAACATCCGATGAGTGGGAGAAATTCCATAGCGCCACTCGTTGTCATATATGCGAAAAGCCGTTTGCGCAAGACGATACACGCGTTCGCGATCATTGCCATCTGACCGGGAGGTACAGAGGTCCCGCACACTCAAATTGTAATACAGTTTCACCGGTCAAGGAACTGTAAAATGTATCTCGCGCGATGGTAAACACGTATCGTGCAACCTGTCGACGAATCGATGTATTCGCGGAAATACACCTTTTGCAGTTAACAAAATTGAAATTTTCTGTTGATAAATTTTGAAATTCCGATTTTAAATTTTGAGTTTTATCTTTGTCCAAAAATGATGCCCAATTTATCGAGACTCGATGCGAGAAATTTATATGATCGATGAAACGTAATTTTATTTGATTTTTTGATTCTTTTTCTTCTTTAAGATCAACACTTTTGGTAAACGAAATATATTTTTCCTGGTTATCGGTAAATAACTCGATTTTCCCTTCGAACGCTGTGGGCTATTTCCTCGATAATTAAAATGAGAATCGTAACCAGATAAATTGTGAAACACTATCGGAATACCAAAAAGAATCTTTATTAATTAGAT
>NW_020229575.1:35224-57060 GCF_003227725.1 Camponotus floridanus
TTTAACTTTATCACAATCTTATAACAATAACTCTGCAAAGTTTCGCATTCTTTTCGCAAATTTTTATGATATTCATTTGATGCAGTTTGAATCAAACAATAAGTAATGCGGTAGTGTGTTTGGCTAGCGATCACAATACTAACTGACTTCGAATGATAAATCTGATCATGTTGCCATGACGTCTTATTAACTGCATTCCGTTTGTAATTTATTTTTTTTTCACGGAGATACTCGCGTTATTTCAAAAAGAATTAAAATCTTTAAAAATTATTTGATAAAAAAGTTATATATGTATAAAACAAAATAGTTCAATGTATAAATAAAAATAATTATATGTATATATAATTGTTTAATGAATTTTATTATAAACTTTTTATATTAATTTATTTCTGAGTATCTTCTCTTTGGCATAAGAAGTACGTTTACTATATAAAAAGATATTCTGATTATAAGAAAAGTAATAATGGATATAAAAAAGCGGTTTATACGTTTTCTGTGACATTCATATAATGCAGTTTGAATCAATACATAGCGTTTTTAATATAAATCTTGTAGTTCTAGTATGAATAAGTATAAACTTCCAATAGCACATAAATAACTAAAATAAATAAAATAATTGTACGAGTTATTATTTGCATCGAATAACCTTATAATAACGTATAATTTTTTTTTTTTTTTTTTTTTTTTTTTTTTCCGCTGGCCGGGAGGTGGAAATACTTGATGCACATCCCTGGGTCGGCCCAGGCGGTAGTGTGGGACTGAGTGCAATGGGTAGTGGGCGTGATAACCCCCAGCTACCCGTACGTTACCCACTAAAACCACCCCCCTGGGGGGGAGGCAACCCGAAAGTTGCCCCCCCCCATTACCATCCGAACCTTCCTTTCTCCATATGCCCTTTCGGGAGGGACCGTTTGACACATTACTTCTTCCGGAAGGGCAGAGTCCGCGCTTATGGCGCCCTTCAATAAATATTTACAACACATACTGGACACACACTAATCCTACACTCTGTTGTCGTCATCGTCTCCGTCATCTTTGTCGACGTCATCAGTTATTCTCGGGGGCCTTCCCCTCCGCCTCCGAGCCCCTCTGGTTGAAGGGCTCAGAGGCGAAGGGAGAGGCAAACCCTGGGAGGACGCCACCAGAAGCTGTGCCTGTGCCTGTCGCTCCCTCTCATCAGCCTCCTTAGCAGCCATCACAGTCTCCGCAAAACCAGCCACTGCCAGCCACGCTTCACAAGAACCCAGCATCGCCGCGACCATATGATCCAGGGTCATATCCGCTGCTCGTCGCACAGGATCAGCAACATCTAGATCCATTTCCTCCACGTCGATCAGGCCAGCTACAGGGGCAACCGCCAATACAGGGTCTTCTTCAGCCATTGCCGAGCCATCATCATCCGTCCCCAACACCAGGGCAACTGGCCTCGGGAGAGGGGGAGGAGGAGGTGCTCTACCTATCCTTTCAATAAGCTGGCTTCTTTCATCCTGCCACCTGCTATAGTAGGACAGTGTGTGCTCAGGCGTGTCTACGTCGCCCGAATCACATGCCGCACACGCTGAGTCAGGGACTTTAAAAAAAAAAAAAGACGATAGCAGTAAGATTCGAACTCGGGTCAGCGCCGTGACAAGCAGACATCTTACGCGCACTGTCACGCGCTATTACAATAACGTATAATATAATATAATTTTACTTAATATTAACTTAACATAATGTACTTAATATAATATATAATATAATATAATATAAAAAACTAATAATATAAATTACTTTATTATTTTAATTAGATAGTATAAAGCTCTCATAATTAATAAATTAAAATCATTCAAACAGGCATAGAGAGCTGGAAATCATTATTAGTCGCGAATTATACAGATTAAATAATAGTAAACATTAATAGGTTGAAAATTCAGTTTTAATAATACATAAATGTTTAGACAATTTAAGAGCGGACGTTTCGACTTATATTTAAGTCATCTTCAGTGCATGTTAATTCTCGTAAAGTAAGCAGATGCTGTACGCAGTAAACATATGTAATGAATTTCAATTCGCAGTAAAACGGTACTCTCTAAAAGTGAATCAGTGAAAATATCACTAATTTAAACAGTAAAATAAGATTTCACTGAGAATCAGTGAGTATTTTACTGATCTTCAGTGGAAACGCTTATTTTTTTGTTATTTTATCTTATATCTTATATTTGATTATGGTCAGTTAAAATAAAATTCACTGTAAAAACAGTAAATTTTACTGTAAAACCAGTAATCGCTAGTTCGTTCATTTACCGCTACAATCGCTATCTCTCTCGTATTTAATTTTAGTTATAAGAATTATATAAAGTTTGCAAAGAGCAACACTTAAAATTAGAAGTATTACTTCGATTTAATTTCTGATACAAGCTCAATAGAGAGGCTTTAGATATTAAATCGATCTTTATAAGTCGGACAATGTCTGGCGACTTAATGAAAATTATTTGTTCGTTATCTATTTAAAATAACAAGTTCAATATGCATGTAATATAAATAAAATAAAATTTTTAATATAATAAATATTTAGTAAATATAAATAAAATTTTTAATTTTATATGAAATAGATAGAGAGATGAATTATAGTTAAATATTACTGACAATAACAAAGGAAATATTGAGAAATATTACTGATTGAAATAGTCAAAATTATTAACTGATTCTTTCAATAAAATATTATTGATTTACAGTGCTGTACTTATAACTGCTGTAATCAGTGACTATTTACTGTTTTTCAGTGATAATACACTGATTCACTTTTAGAGAGTAGGGAGATCATCTTACGGTTATATCCATGGATGAAACGGACCTTAGAAGTTTAAGTTAATAGGTCTAAATTTTGTGTGGTTCTAATGGACGTTTGTCAAACCGCAGACCAATAGTCAGACTATAAAAATAAGTAAAGTAATTGTCAACCATGGATTCGCAATATTTACATTTGAAATGAGACTTTAAACAATGAACAAAATAGAAATTATTAAAATTAAAATAATTAAATAAAAAATAAGAAGTTATTAAGCCCAGTGAGGTAAAAGTAACTTACAATATCATGATGAGTCCGAATTATATTAATTTATCTGTCACTGGAAAAACTTTATAAAACTGTATGTTACTTCCTTCTTCGAAGGTACGAATATAAATGACAGTATAACGTTCATTATACTAGTATTAATTTTTCTGTGTATGACCTCAGGCGTCAGGAAGTTTATTTATTAAATCATTGCATATGTCAGGAAAGCATTCTCTGTCTGTTTGTGAATTTAAGCCGTTACGTTGTCATTTAATATAAATCATTTCGGAAATTAGTCTTTTGTAATAAAAGGTTTCTCTGTCCAAAATCTTCACCTCATCCATTAAAATTCAATCTATGTTCTGTAATGACAGACCTATTCGTTGTATTTTTATTAATATTCTTTTTGTGTTCATTTATCCTAGTACTTAATTTTCTGCCTGTTTGTCCAACATATGTTGCGTCACAATTCTCGCATTTAATCTTATAAACGACATTAGTGTGAGAGCCTTTAGGAATAATGTCTTTATGGGTCTTAATTATTGTACTAAGTTTGTTAAGACTAAAGTATGACAAGACGGTATCCGTGTATTTAATAATGTTTTTCATATTGTTAGTCAAGGATGGAATGAAAGAAACTGTAAAATATGAAACATTTTCTTTTTCAATTTCAGGTTTATTAGTTGTATTATCATGTAACAGATGACGAATGTACATGACGAAGTCTCAGCGGTTTGACAAATGTTCATTAGAACCACACAAAATTTAGGCCTATTAACCTAAACTTGCAAGGCCCGTTTCATCCATGGATATAACCGTAAGATGATCTCCCTACCGTTTTACTGCGAATTGAAATTCATTAAATATGTTTTCCTACGTACAGCATCTGCTTACTTTCCGAGAATTAACATGCGCTGAAGATGACTTAAATATAAGTCGAAACGCCCGCTCTTAAATTGTCTAAACATCTATGTATTATTAAAACTGAATTTTCAACCTATTAATGTTTACTATTATTTAATCTGTATAATTCGCGACTAATAATGATCTCCAGCTCTCTATGCCTGTCTGAATGATTTTAATTTATTATTTTATTTATATTATTGTAATTTTATATACGACAATTTTTATATGCACCAGTGTGCATTAGTGCATCCAATCAAATTCTCTCTTTCCCCCGTTGAAAATTAATGACTTTTTTCAAAAAAGTGATTTTCTAATGCTCCGGTCTCCTTTTGTGACTTATTCAGTATATTCATATATTAAATGATATATAACATTTTTATTTTCGAAACTATTTTTATATTTTTAAAGAAACATTCTGCTAAGAATAATTAAGAAAAATTCTGTGTGTCAAGAATAATTAAGAATAATTAAACAAGTATTTATATAATGGTCTCTTTTTTAAATTCATAATAATAGACGTATTTTCAAATATTTTAAAAATTTATAAAAATTTATTCCCTCCACAGCAATGATATATGTATGTACAAAGATTTATATGTACAGTTTGAAATAGGAAAAAGCTCCGAAACATAATATAAAAATATCTTGAAAAGAAAATTACACTTGTGTGTTAACATTTATGAATTTACAAAAAGGTTAATATTAAAAAGTGTGCAGATCTTATATAACATATAAAATACAAAAGTACACATGTTGAATATCTAATAAGTGTCGTAAGAAAACAAACATTCAAGTATTAATACATGCATAATCATCTACAATCTTTTTTCATTAATTAACAATAAGTTATTTTTATCAGTTAGATAATACATATAATAATAATATTTATTGGACTCAATATATCATCTCTTTCACGTCACTTCTTAGAACTACAATATTTTCGAGATAAAATTTAAAGTTTGATTTAATTTCCGCTGCATTGCAATCAGACATCATTGATATCAAATGGATAGTTAACCTTTAATTACGTCAATAGATGACGAAACACAATGTTTTATGACACGTGACTGTCGTCAATAAATAACTTTAAGATATGTTATGATGCTCGAAGTAGCATACATTCATTTTATATACGTTTCTTAAACGTATCCGATATTTTTTATTCGTAAAACATTAATAAGAAACACATTACACAAGAAAAGTGGGATTTAGAGCCACTGCGGATGGTAGTACGTAAATTTTTTCTTAAAGAATAATTATTCGCAAAAATTTAAAACGTGCATAAGGCATATGCATATATTTTACTTGGTGCATTTACCAAGATATAGATTCTCAAATTTTAAGAATTCTATAGACCCTTCTTTACTCGCTAAACAGGTGTAGACGAGAAAAATATCGAGGCGAAGTCGCTGAATCGAGAAATGAACCCGAGTCTTTCACTTGCCGGACAACTGCTCTTATCACTGAGCTATTCGGCCTCACACCTTTGGGTGGATGTTGGATTGATGTGAAATGAAGAAATATGTTATTATAGTGTTTTCGATAGTTCTCGAGATAAGCTACAAGAATAAATAATAAAAAGTAGGAGGTTCCGTTTAAAAAATTAAAGGTGACTTTCAAACGGCTCCAAGGTCAAACTAATGATACCATCTTATGGCTCCTTTTCAACTTTATAACTTTTGTCTGAAATATTTTTGTCTGCCGTACTCAGTTTTTGAGATATTCGACTGATACGGATGGTTTGCGATACCCTGTATACAGAGTGTTTCCAACAATACACATCAGTCGGGTTGCCTATCTGCCCATCAGGGGCATGCTTTTATTGGTCTCGCAAAATAAGATCAGAATGCAAGTTCCAAGAGGAATAAGGAAAGGGAAATCGGCTTTTATCACTCTGTAGAGAACAGTTGTTTACTTTACTAATATAAATAAAATATTTAATTAATAATTTAGAATAAAATATTTATTAATAATTTAGATAAAATAAATAATTTAATAAGTAAATTTAAACAAATATAATAAAAAATACTTATAATGAATAATATTTCTTATCTTTAAATATAATAAATTATAAAAATTGTAATGTAATCACTATTTTTTCTTAAACAACGACCAATCCTGTCCATGAAATTATTTCTCACTCGTTTTATCATAAAAGAAGTGATTTTTGCACACGCGTTAGGAAATCTATTTTTAAGAATTTCCACATAATTTTCCTACAAAATTTGATACACTTTATTTTTTAAAAAGCTCATAATAAAAAATACTTATTATATCTCTGCATCCATTACTTCCAAAAATTGCTTCGTAGGATTTTTCCCCGGAGAATATTTTTCAAAAATATATTGTCCGGCATCACTGAAATTTATTTATATAAATTAATTAAGTTAGTATATAGTTGACGACATAATTAATAAGTTGATAAATAATAACAATGTTTGGTTATGTTGCAATAAAAGAATAAAAAATAAATTTTTTAAATAAACTTACATGTTCAATAAGCTGTTCAAAAAAATTTAAACGTCGTGGCATATCACCAAATATGAGCTTTTATTGTATGCTATTTAAAAGGCTGCCAACCTTCTTCCCCCCCCCTCCCCCCAAGGAATGTTTAATAATTTTTTGAATAGTAACATGAGTCATGTTCAAATCAACAAACAAGAGATGATCAAGAAACTACAATAACAGAAATGCATCTGGATACTCAAACAATTCTGTTGGCGGAAAAAATCACGTAAGAGATTACGATGGAAGGAAATAATTATTCATACGAAGAATTAACGGACATGATCCTTATTTATGGCAAGTGTCGAAAAAATCAAAGGCAAATAGCTGCACTTTACGCTCAAAGATTTCCGGACAGACGACATGTTGACCATAGTTTCTTTCACCGATTTTGTGTGTGTGAAAGATTAAAAAGAAATGGACAATTTTATAAATCTACCAGGCCCATTCATGTTCCACAAAAAATAATTGATGCTGTTCAAGCGGCTGTTATAACAAATCCTCATATAAGCACAAGAGCAGCTACCGCATTTGAACATGAATTAAGGTACTGTTCATAAAATTATTAAATATTCCCTGAGTAAGCATCCATTCAAACGGCATACAACACACGAGCTCGTACCTAGTGATATGCTACGACGAATAAATTTTTGTGAATGGGTTATTGAACACGTAAGTATATTTATATTAGTATAGTTATATTTAAAAGTATATTTATATTAGTATAGTTATATTTAAAAGTATATTTATATTAGTATAGTTATATTTAAAAATTTATTTTCTATTTTTTTGTTGCAACATATCGGACGTTTTGTTGTCGATTGATATTAGTCGTCAACTTTATACTAATACTCTATACTCGATTTACGCAGGTGAATTTCAATGATGTCGGAAACGATATATTTTTGAAAAATATTCTCTGGAGTGAGGAGGCAATTTTTAAAAGTGACGGATGCATAAACAGACATAATGAGCATCATTATGCGCAGCATAATCCACATTGTATGAAGGAAGTAAACATTCAAGGCAGATGGGCTATAAATGTGTGACTAGGAATAGTAGGGGATCACATTATCGGTCCCGAATTTATTTAAGGCAATGCAGATTATTATGCAAACCTTTTACTCCATCGGCTTGATGAAAACCTTGAAGATGTCCCACTAGTTAATAGGCTAGAAATAATATTTCAACAAGACGGACATCGCGCTCACACTTCTATTTTGGCAAGAACCATCTTAAATAAAAAATTTCCTGGGAGATGGATCGGACTTCATGGTCCTTAGGAATGGCCAACACGCTCTCCGGATCTCACATCCATGGACTCTTTCATGTGGGGCGTCTTAAAAAATAAAGTTTACCAAACCCTGTCGGAAAATGCAGAAATTCTTAAAAATAGAATTCGTAATGCGTGTGCATAGATCACTTCTCTCATGCTAAGACGAGTGAGAGAAAATTTTATGCGCAGAATTGCTCTATGTTTGCAAGAAAATGGTGGTTATATTGAACAATTATTATAATTTATTATATTATATTTAAAGGCCAAAAATATTTTTCATTATAATTTCATTATTATTTTTCATTTTTTATTATAATTTTTTTGTTTAAATTTGTTTGTTAAATTTTATTTATATTATTAATATATGTTAATACATACTATTAAATATTATAATTAAATAGAGTGTAATATTCTATATTAATAATATGTTATAACCAATATTAAATAACAAATAAACTATTTGGAGAACACACATTCACTATATATCATATTCTGTGTACATTATTAAATGTATTGTATCTATATTATTAAATTTATTGTATATATTATTAAATTTCTATATAATATAATCTATATTATAATCTATTATTATAATCTATATTATTAAATATATTTGATCTATATTATTAAATTTCGCAACTGTTCACTATAACAGAATGATAAAAAATGATTTCCCTTTCTTTACTCTTCGTCGAATTCGCATTCTAATCTTATTCTGCGAACCCAATAAGACATGCGCCTGACGGTGGGCGGTCAGGTAACCGGACTTAAAGATGTGTATGTTGCGGAAACACCCTGTACGACCGCATGCTTTTGTAATCTTCAACCTTTTCAAAAAAAGGTAAAAAAAAGAAGTCGAGTCATCTCAGTAGTAAAACATTATTGTATAGAACTATTTTACAAAAAATTATTTTAATAAAAAATTGCTGTATTAAAAAAAATTGTGTAAAATAGTTGTCATAACTATCTACAAAAATTGATGATATATTTAAATAGAAAATTACATCGAGAATAACACACACACACACACACACACACACACACACACTGTTGATAAACATAAAATAAAATCGCACTCTTTTATTCTCGACGTAATTTTCTATTTAAATATATCATTAATTTTTGTAGATAATTATGACAACTATTTTACACAATTTTTTTAATACAGCAATTTTTTATTAAAATAATTTTTTGTAAAATAGTTCTATACAATAATGTTTTACTACTGAGATGACTCGACTTCTTTTTTTTACCTTTTTTTGAAAAGGTAATTTTTTTAGGATCACTAATTTTTATCACTAATTTTTGTAGACAATTAAGAAATAACTATTTTGCACATTAACTTTGTTTAATGTAACATTTTTGTAGTTTAAATAATACTATGTCTTGTGCATAAAACAGTTTTTTACATAAAATTTTATATAATAACATAAAATTTTTTACAATTTAATACCTACACATGATTAACTTTTCTATACTTTTTAAAAAAGTAATTTGTTAGAATATGTTAAATATCCAAATAAATAAGCAAAGAATCTGCCACCAGCCCGTCATTTTATTAAGATATGACGATCTTCTCTACTTAATATACTTTTTACAAACTTCGTAAAGTTAAAATATTAACAAAGCTACATTCTTCAATTATTATAATTCCAGGTGAAGTTCACTTTAATAAAATTTTAATTTTAGGTTTAGTTACAAACCTTCGACATTTTCAATGAAGAAGAATCGTCCCTAAATAACTTTAGAAATCTGTTATTAATGTTACTAGATAGTGTGATAGGGCAGGAGACTGCATATAGGATGAGTTTTATTTCGTGCACCAATTTTTTTTATGTGAGGGATTACTGCCCAGGTAGCAAGTACACGTCATTTTGACGTTCCAAACTAGTCATTTTTGGTCATATGTTGTCAAAATAACTGATTGTTACATGACTTTATATTGACGTCTTGCTATAACATTATTTTGACGTCATTTTTCAGTCATGAAGTAACGATTATTTTATTATGAATGTCATTAGTATTGATCCCATAAAAAAAATCTTTAAAAATTTTTTATATGGCATGACTTATTTCGCGATCAGACTTTATATATATATATATATATATATATATATATTTATATATATTTATATTTATATATTTATTTATTTATATTTATATTTATTATATATTATATTTTTATATTTATTATTATATTTATTATATTATATTTATGAAATAGAGAGATGAATTGAAAAGTTTAATATTACTGGCAATAACGAAAGGAATATTACTGAGATATTTCTGAAATAGTCAAAATTATTAACTCATTCTTTCTATAAAATATTACTGATTTACAGCGCTGTACTTATATAATAATTACTGTAATCAGTGATTATTTACTGTTTTTCAGTGATAATACACTGATTCACTTTTAGAGAGTGCTTTATTCGACAACATTATTAAATATATTATTATGCTAAGAGAAAGACGTCAAAATGCGGTACATGTCATGATGTCAGAAATCTGTGACATTAGATCGTCACTTTTACGTCTTAAAAACGTCAATTCGTGACGTCAAGAATAATCAGTGAATGACCAATTTGAAACATCAAAATGACGTGTGCTTGCTACCTGGGTGATTGCAATTGCAATAAATTGATCGATACATAGGTAGCAATTATTTGGATAAGTATTACATTCGATATGCATGATGGATTCAAATAATTGACATCTATAGGTACTTTCCGATTCACACATGATGCGTATAAAGTAACAGAAAATGTATAATAATATGTGTAACATGAACTATACATTTTCTGTCACTTCATGCGCATCATGCGTGAATCGGAAAGTATATTATGTACCGATCAATTCATTCCAATTACAGTCGGTAATTTCTTGCATGATAAAAAAATTATACATCTCTCATCGTCACGAGAACACAGCGCCTCTTTCGTCAAACGTGCGAACCGTACAAGAAAAATATGTGAAAATGTAGCCACGACGGTGACGTTTCTTAATTAAAAAGTTTCACATTGAAACTTTGCATCGTTATATTTCTGCTTATAGAGCACATAGAGCAAAAATAAAGACACTTTCCTTATATAAATCGAATCCAAGTAATTGATTAAATGTAATAAGAATTTGATTGATTCAGTGGTTATTGAGAACCGATAATATGCATTATTTGCATCTTAGCCTTTCGCGTAAAGATACGCGGTGTGTCTTGCGCCTGAGTGATGATGACTTGACTTCAATCACTACCGTGTTTCATGATATTAATTTGATTATTTCATAATCTTCAATAATTTGAATATAGTAAGTAATTAAATAAAAAGATATAATATAAGTATATACTTATCACGAATGCAAAAAGATCATTCATGATAACTGTTATAAACTCAAAAATAATTATATTATTATATTTATATATTCACAATTAATTATAGAGGATATCATTCGCGTTTCCTCTTTCACTCATAAGTTTTACAATCAGTTTGTAATTATCGGTCATATATAATGTCGAAAATTAATTGTATTACTAGGTTCAAAAAAATATTGTTTATACATATACATACGAGGGTAGTTCGAAAAGTTCTCGGCCTAATATAGAAATGTCGCTAAGAATATCAAATGGCTATGATTTTTCTCAAGTTTAATCCCTCAGAGGGCGTACCGCACAGTTTCAGACAGATTCGTTCGCTAGTTTGTTTACTGTGCTCGAGTAAAACAGACAAGATTTGATACTTCTCCAAAAATGGATAAAATTGAATATCGCGCAGTCATAAAATATTTCGTTTTAAAAGGATTAACGGCAACAGAAATAAAAAACGAGCTGGATTCCACTTTGGGAGACTCTTCTCCATCATTTTCAACAGTGAAGAAATGGGCTGCTGAATTTAAACGTGGCCGTTCATCCATCTTTGACGATGAACGTTCGGGTCGCCCGAAAACCGCCACGAATGAGGAAATCATTCAAAAAATCCACGATAGCGTGTTAAATGATCGACGAGTAAAAGTGCGTGAGCTTTCTAACATTGCAAACATCTCAATAGATCGTGTTCACAATATCTTACATGAACATTTGCATATGAGAAAGCTCTCAGCGCGATGGGTGCCGCGTTTGTTAACGGTCGATCAGAAACGCATTCGAACGAACATTTCTCAAGAGTGCTTGGACTCCATGAATTGCGTTTCGAATTGTTACCACACGCACCGTACTCGCCAGATTTAGCTCCCAGTGACTTCTTTTTGTTTCCGAATATGAAAAAATGGCTTGCTGGAAAAAAATTCACGTCAAATGCGGAGGTCATCGCTGAGACGGATGCTTATTTTGGAGGCTTAAGCAAATCGTATTATACTGAGGGTATAAAAAAATTAGAACATCGTTGGTCTAAATGTATTGAGTTGAAAGGGGACTATGTTGAAAAATAAAAAAGATTTTTGCTGGAAATCATGTGTTTTCTTTGCCAGGCCGAGAACTTTTCGAACTACCCTCGTATATATAATCACAATCATTAAATTTCGCTTCGATTACTGAAAAACACAAATAAGATATATAATCATATTATTTGATTTTGTCAATCATGAAAACGAATGTGATATTTTTTAATAATAATCAAAATTGTATGGAAAATAATATCACAAAATTTAATTTTCATTGATACATGTAACATTAAGATTAAACCTAAAAATAATCTGATCAGAATCAATTTAAAAATATCCTAGAAATATTTTTTCTGTATTAAGATTTATTAAGTTGTTGTGATATTTTTTAATAATAATCAAAATTTTATGGAAGGTAAGATCACAAAATTTCTTTTACTTTCATTGATACATGTATTATTAAGATCAAACCTAAAAATAAGAATCAATTTAGAAATATCCTAGAAATATTTTTTCTACATTAAGATTTATTGGATTGTTAGGAAAATAAGATAAACATTAATTCAATTATATCAGCTAAATAGTATCGACTGGACTCAATAAAGCATCTTCCGTGTTCTTTCTAAATGCTATAATATTTTTCAGACAAAGATTAAAATTTGATCTGGCATCCACTGTGTTCCAGCAACTCAGTATCAACTGATACAATGTTGACGGACAGTTAAGAGTCATCGGCAATCTGCCTCCAGCACGTACATAATTTATCACTTCTTCATTAGTCTTGGCACTATAAGGTTGCTCACCCAACGATGTAATTTCCCACATTAATACCCCAAATGATCAAACATTGCTTTGAGAAGTAAATATTCCCATGATTAAAGATTCGGGTGCCATCCAGCGAACAGGAATCAAATCTTCTCCTTCCTAAAACATGATTTCAACAAAACTTTAATTTTCTGGTTCAAGTCGTTCATTTTTAGAATATGTGCAAAATAAAAAACGTTCATATATTTCTTGCTGTATATAAAAAACTATTTATATTCTATATTACTTAAAGAAACAATCCAGTATACTATTATGATAAGAAAATGGAAAGTATTTTTAGAAAAATTTATTTTTTAATTATTAATTTTTTTCCATAATTGTATTCACCACGCGATAATAATCATCCTTGTAGATATCTCTGGACAATCCAAAATCTCCAATTTTAATGATACGATTCTCGCGATTTCTCGAAGATACTAAACAATTGCGACACGCTAGATCTCTATGTACGAAACGCAACTCTTCCACGTAGCAACAACCTCGCGCAACATCTTCGCACATGGCGAGCAAATCTTGCAAACGCAGAGCAAGCGAATCTGACGCTTGCAAATTTCGATATTCTCTCAAATATTTTAACAGATCTCCAATTTCCATCAATTCCATCACTAGTAACGGAGAATCTCCATCTAAACAAACGCCCAACAATCTTAATATACGTTTGTGTTGAAAATGATTCATAAGTTTGGCTTCCTTTAACAATTTCTCTTTCTCACGGGAAGAAGCATTTTTTTCGAAGCGTTTTTATTGCAACGAACATCTCTGTGCCCGATTTTTCTAAATCCTTCACCTTTCCTGTGATACACCTGTGAAATATTTCACACAAATTTACATGCATTCTTTATTAAAAAATGTATAGTTTAATGTCAAGTAGTATTATATTTTACTTTATATTAAATAATTCAATGAAAAATATATAATAAAGTGCATGCTTGTTGTCTCATGTAAATTTTATATTACTTATAATCTATTAAAAAAATTTATGTAATTTATATCTTTATCAAAAAATACGTATCTGTTTTGTTAATCCAAAAATTAATTAGAAATATTGCTTGAAAAAATTAATTTTTACCATTCCGAATGCGCCGCTACCAAGATGTTTTGTGAATATAATTTGATTTCGTGCAATTTTAGTAAACGCACATTCATCCGGGTTATAATGTAACATAGGACTGTAAATCATATTGAATTGAGTGTTTCGGCAAGGTACTTCATGTAGAATCGCCAATTCTACATCGGCCGTTGTTGAAGACAAAAATTGATCATTATTACCTCTGCGTTGACGATATACTGTTGTAAAATTTCGAGTTAATTATGTAATAATATGTATTATAAAATTACTGTTTTTAGCAAATTTATTCGTTTAGTTTTATATAAGTAAATTATTATTTTTAGTAAATCTCAAGATATTATATCAGACATATATGTATAATCTAAACAATTAAAGTCAACACCTACATCAAATATACTTACAACGATAAAAGTAGAAGACGCAAATTATAATAACTATAACGATAAAACTTAACATCAATAATATTTTTGCACTATTATTCCAGGAGTGCTCAGATTATCTATATTAAGCAAAAATATAATTTTAATATCTTTGTGTGTGTATGTTTTAACAAATTTATTTTTACTCATAACTTTATTACAAAATTTAATTCTTTTAAATTCTAGGCCTATTCATATCTAAAAAAATTAGCTCATAATGTTATAATATCTATGTAGCATAGATTGTTACTTTGCAATAATATTGCAATATTACAAATTGCAATGCAACATTACAGAAACATTGTAGAAATGTAATTTAATAAAGTATGAATTAGACATTAGCGATAAAACTTAACATAAAAAATAAGTAATATTTTTTCGCTATTATTCCAGGAGTGCTCGGATTATCTATATTAAGCAAAAATATAATTTTAATATCTTCGTCTGTGTATGTTTTTACAAATTTATTTTTAGTTATAACTTTAATACAAAATGTAATTTTTGGTCTATTCATATCTAAAAAAATTAGAACATAATATCTATGCAGCACAGAATGTTACAACTACTTTGCAACAATATTGCAATATTACAAATATATTTTCATTTTATTTACGAATACGATTAATCTTCAAAGATAATATATCTTTTTATTATACTAAGAATAGATACTATTATATCTGTCAATATATTTTTCTATGCATTTTTATGTATTTTTCACATGTAAATAAATATAATTATAACGGATTTTTTAAATTTTTAAATAAAAATATAATTAGGACTGTATAATTAATTCTATCACTAATATATATATGTGTATAAAGTACCCATTATAAGAGTGTATAGAACATTTAAAATAAGAAAAGTGATTTGTAAGTAAGAGTTTAAAGTAATTTTGTATAAAAATATAACATTTTATGTTGTGTATATGATTATGTTTAAATACAATTTTGCAATGTATTATTTTAGACATGATTATCTTATATATTGCAAACTTCTATTTATATTGAGCTCTTTAATTTAATTAAATGTTTCCAAAATATTTATCCATCAAAAACAAAAATATGGTTACAATAACATTGCATTTTTTCCAATATATTACACTATGTTATCCAATATATTACTACAATGTTTCATTGCAAAAAACGAACAGCTTAACTTTATCACAATCTTATAACAATAACTCAGCAGAGTTTCGCATTCGATTTGCAATATTGCAATGTTTCAATGAAATTATTCTTCAATATATCCGTAATCTTATTGTGCTGTATGGATATTTGCTTACCACGTTTGCTACCACGTGTTGAAAAATTAAATCTTTCATCAGCCGGCCATATAAAATTTTCCACATATTCGTGGTATGTCAATATCAAGCGAAACTTGTATAAAGGGCCCGATTGTAAATTTTTGACACTGTACATTACTTCATTGTTATAATTTACTTTAAAATAATTTGTTGTTTGCCACTTTTCTGCTGCAATCTCTTTGTATTCCAGTATACAAAAGATCGTCAGATTAATGTTGGAGATCCATGAAATGTTCATGCTATTTATGTTGACCCCGCTCAAAGTAATACTGTTTGATTCTGAGGATATGATCTCGTTTAAACTCTCGTTGTAGAAATCGCTGAAATTAATTGGATACACACGCACGTATATCAAGTAATTTTGTACTGGTTCCGACAAGTTAATCTTTGTGTAAAATCTGCCATCTGCCATACGTTTCGGCATATTGATAAATTGTTTGTTCTTTTGTTGCGTGTCGTTCACTAACTTCCAATGCACTTCGTAGTTCACGCTCACGCAGTTCAATTGCTTGGGTGGCATCCAATGAACTACTGCTATAGGAGGCATCAAAGCTAAAACACTTGTTTTCTGGTGCATTAAGCTTGCCCGAATTAGTTTTTAATGACATCACATTCGAATTGATTGGATTTATTGATAATTGATCAAAGTAAGAATTGCTTAAAGTAAACTTCAATTCGTAATCTGTAAATGGTGTTAAGTTATGAAAAATCTCGTAATGTCGCTCGCACGTCACATATCGCAGCACATTGAATTTCTCAGACTTATTGAGATTGTTGTCTAAACAGCTTACAGAAATAGTATATATAGTAGTTGGTAAATTATATTTTACCATTTATATTTTATTAATCAGTCATATAAAAATATAAAAAATATGTCTGAAAAAATTGATTCGAGTGAACAGAAAATAATACATACGTACGTTTCGATCTTTTCAAGATCTTTTTCAATGTTCGAGATGTCGTTAGAAAATAAATTAAATTAAAATTAAATTAAAATTAAATTAAATTAAAATTAAATTAAAATAAATTAAAATAATAAATTGAAATAAAATTTGAGCCATTTTATATTTTAACAAAATTATAACAGAATTAACATTTTGATATATTTATGTCGTTAAATTTAAGAAAAAGAAAGAAAAATGGAAGAATACAAACTGAGAATTTAGATTTCTTACCTCAATGTCACAAAAATGTCGTTTACTTTTTCTGTAAATTGACTGTCGAATTGTACAAATGCTCTGAGAGATGTTGGCTTGCTCAAACTGCTTTCTAAAGATTTTAAGATTGTACTCATAAACACAATTACATATAAGATTAAGTGGATTATCTCAGTAAATCAGAAAGAACAATTTAATGTGAAAATAAAGGGAAGAGAAAAGATAAATGTAAACTACAAAATATGGAAATTAGCACAGTATTGATCTTTAAAAAGATAATATAATAATTTTTTGCGTCATTTAAGATTTAGAAAAGTAATCGTTAATTCATGGCAAAAATAAATAATTTTTACTAAAACGACAAGTACTTTTCGAAAAATTCCTATAGCTTAAGAAATCAGAAGTATAATATTTGCGACTGCTTTAAAACAGAGTAACATATTAATAAAATTGATTTTACCTTAAATTTTAACAATTTTTATATACAATGTTATTTTTATATTGTACTTTTCTGTTTCTTTTTAGGGCAGAATTAGAATTTATATTCTTTTCAATACTGGAAGATATTTTTAGATTTGATTGCCACTCTTTCTTGAATTTAAATTATATTTACACTTTTTTATCATAGATTTTGTTATTAATGTTTTAATTTTTTGCAACTTACCGATAGATTCTGGAATGGTAGAAATATTTGCAAGTAATATAACTTCATTGACTTCGCGCTCATTTCTAACAATACTATCAGAATGACTCCGGTCAGATTTGAAATTTAGTATATGATGGTCACTTTTCTCGGACATTGAAATATCCTTCATAAAATGTAACATACAAAAAGAATTAAGTGAATATCATTGAGGCGATTGTTTCTGGCTTTTAATGATAAATTATATAATATATAAAATTAAACAAAAAATTGCCTTTCGTTTTTTATTTGCTTAATAATAATTTGGGCCGGTTTGATATGTACCATTCCTAAATGATATAAATTGAATGTGATGTAGTTTTATTATATCATAAAATCTATTTTTTATTTATTTTTTTAAAGGCATCTTCTATATCAAACATAACTCATATTAAAAAGAAAATCAATCAATAGATTAACGAGAATCAATGAGGATTCATAACAGCTTTTGTCAAATACAAGCGAAAGTGTAGCTCTTTGCAATTATTAAAAAACTTTTGTCTAACGATTTGATTCATTCTCACGATGAGTTAGTTAACTCTATTCAATTATACCGTAACTCATATTTCTTTTTAAAAGTTTGCCGATATTACTAAAGTTTTATTAACGTTTGTACTTCAAGAATAAAAAGATTAAAAATATTGTTTTTTTACAGTTATTAAATATTAGTCATAGAATTTGTTAGAGTTAAGGATCGTCACGACTCAGGGGGTCAATTAAATAGCACCGAGTTATAAGTAACTGTGTATTGCACTTGGGAGAAATACAGGCGAAGTAAAGAAAACTCTGAGAGGATCAC
This sequence comes from Camponotus floridanus, assembly GCF_003227725.1. Taxonomy (NCBI): domain Eukaryota; kingdom Metazoa; phylum Arthropoda; class Insecta; order Hymenoptera; family Formicidae; genus Camponotus; species Camponotus floridanus. Next base: position 53,571 of record NW_020229575.1, read on the forward strand.
GCACGGCCGGGAAAAACAAACGAACAACAAGAAGATGATAGAAAAATGCCGCAGATGGCGACATTACGCAATCGTGGCGAGCCACCTATCTCTAACACTTCCCCTCGAGCCGATTGCTGCCAAAACAAACATTTTTTACTATGTTGATGCTCGAAATAGAAAAGTCAATGCTTAAAATGGTATTGAGTTCAAATTCAATCTGAACAATCAATCTAAATCACCAAGTCCGGCCAACTTTGCACACTTGATGTGCTTGGCTTTCACAAGTCCCTTAGTCAGAAAGTCAGCCGCTTGATCCTCGATAGAGATGTGCTTCAGGTGAAACTCCTTTCGTCCGATAGCTTCCCGAATGAAGTGATGGCGTATGTCAATGTGTTTGCTCCTGCCGTGATATACAGGATTCTCCGTCAATTTCATTGCGCTTTGGTTATCGCAGTAGATTATAATTCCGCTCAAGTCATTGGACCCGAGTTCGATTAGGAAACGTCGTAGGAAGATGGCCTCTTTGGAGCTTTCCGTCAAGGCCATATATTCCGCTTCCGTCGTCGACAAAGCCACCGTTCGTTGTTTTCTGGATTCCCAAGACACGGGTCCTCCGTTGAGCATGAAGATGTATCCGGAGAAGGATCTCCTATCCTCGGTGTTACCCCAATCGGCGTCAGCAAATCCAACGATCGATCCAGAATCAGACCCGAAGGTCAATCCCACGTCGATGTTTCCTTTTAGATACCGTAGCACTCGCTTCGCTGCCTTCCAATGATTCGCGCCGAAGCAGTTATTGTACTGTCCGAGGTTGCTCACCGCGAACGAAATATCGGGTCGAGTGGTCGAGGCCAGGTAAGTTAGTGCTCCAACTAACTCGCGATACGGTAATCTCAAATCTTCATCGGATTGAGTTTCGTTCTTCTCCAGTCTCAAACCGGAAGTCACCGGAGTAGCCACTGTGCTGCAATCCGTCATCCCGAATCGTTCCAGTATGCTGCGAATATATCCAGGTTGATTCAATGTTAGTTTTCCGTCTGAATGGTTAAATTCTATGCCGAGACATTGTTTTACAGGACCGAGGTTCTTGATCCTGAAATGCTTGCTCAACTCTCGTCTGAGCTCAGCTATTTTCTCCCGGTCCCGGGAAGCGATCAGTATATCATCGACATACGTGGCGATCAATGTCTTCTCCGAAGCCCACGTAGAACAGACAAGGATCAGCCTTCGACGATGTAGCGCCCAACCTCTTCAGAGTACTACTGAGTTCCTCGTACCAGTCTCTCCCTGCCTGGGGTAGTCCGTACAGGGATTTCTCCAGCAAACAGAATTTTCTGCCTTTACTTAGATCCGAAAGCATTTTCTTTGCTTTCGTTCCGACTCAGTCTGGCCTTCATGATCAATGATGTCCTGCAGGATTTTCTCCAGGTCTCGTGGCGGATGCATGTAGACATCTCTTTTTAAGCGTCCGTTTAAATATGCAGTCTCGACGTCGAGCTGTTCGATCGTCATTCCATTTCTAGCAGCCAGGGATGCTATGAGACGTATGGTGCCCATCCGAGCCACTGGTGCAAATGTCTCCGCAAATTGGATACCTAGTCGTCGCTTGAAGCCTTGAGCGACTAAGCGTGCCTTGCGCCTCTCGAGTTTGCCGTCCGGTCTGAACCTCAAGACGATTCGGCTTCCCCACGACGTCCCCCTCACCAGGTCACTCCACCAATGTCCACGTCCCATTCATCAGGATGCTCTTCATCTCGGTAGCAATTGCTTGACGCCACTCGTCAGCACTCTCACCATTCATAGCTTCCTTCATAGGAACCTCCGACAGAAATGATTGATACGATTCCTCGACGCTTGCAGCTGAGTTCTTTGCAGGATGATACTGTTTCGTCGGTCTTCCCCTTGAACCGGATCGGATGATCCTGGGTCGACCAGGACCTCTGCTCGTGGTCGCCTCGACGACGTCTTGTTCAGGGGCATCCTCGCCAGCGCTATGAAAAATGTCTTCGTCGGGAGGTCCCGGAGGTGGCGGTTCCTCGTCGTCGTCACCGTCGTCAGAAGACTCGTTGTCCTCGAGAAATTCCTCTTCTCTTCCGTTGACGTTTTCCTCGGCTGGTTTCGGCAGAAACTCGAACTCCGCGAGCTCTTGTGGTTTCGGCGCGTTTTCTTTGGATTTGTCTCCGTCGCTTACGATCGAGTGCGGCAGTACATCCTCCATGAATCGTACGTCGCGGGTGATCAGCACTCGTTGCTTCACCGGCGACCAGACGCGGTATGCCTTCGATTCGTCCGCATAGCCCAAGAATACTCCTTTCTATCCTCGTGAATCGAGCTTCCCCTTTCCTCTCTGTCAAGGTAAAATACCTTGCACCCGAACACCCTGAAACATGAGACGTCCGGGATCCTTCCTGTCCAGACCTCATAAGGCGTGCGACCATTCAGGCTTTTGGTAGGTAAGCGGTTCCTGATGTAGTTTGCGGTATTCACCGCTTCGGCCCAAAACAAGTTAGGTAGCTTTGATTCCCTCAGGAGACATCTAGCCATCTCGATGAGTGTGCGATTTCTTCTTTCCGCCGTACCGTTTTGCTCGGGGTTGTGTGGTACTGTCAACCTTCTGGAAATCCCCTTCTTTTTTAGGAATTCGCTCAATTCATTACTAATATACTCACGCCCGTTATCAGATTGCAGACACTTCAATTTGACGCCCTTTTGGTTCTCGACAAGAGACACATACTCGGTCAATGCCTTGTACACGTCAGCCTTTGACTTCAAGGGTCGGATCTCACACCAACCGGAGCAATCGTCGATGAATTCGACAAAGTATCTCGCTCCTCCAAGGGAAGTCTCCCTCATTGAACCACAGACGTCGGTGTGTACTAGATCCAGAATCTTCGTCTGACGCCTCGATTTCTTGGGGAATGGAGTCCTCGTCATTTTTCCCTGTAGGCAAATGTCACAATCCAGTTTTTCGTCGGAGTTCTGAACCTGGATGCCCGTCACAAGTCCACTCCGAATGGCGTTCGAGATATCGCGCACATTTGCGTGACCCAATCGTCTATGCAGCAATTTTAGAGAAACTTTCTCACACGAATCCGAGGAAACCGTACGCGCGTCTTGTTCGAACTCGCGCACATAGTATAATCCCTCGACTCTGGGGGAGTCTAACACCGTGTTTCCCTCTCGGTCAATCACGACGGCGCCCTTCTCTCGAAACCTAACCTCAAAACCGAGATCCGCGATTTTACCGACCGATAATAGATTCGTTCTCAGGCTCGGGACTAATAACGCGTTGTCCAAAGTCACGTTCCCTTTCTGACCGCGCACGTTTGCAGAAAAATGAGCTTTTCCCGTTCCGGCTGTGTCGGTGATTTCACTGTTCGCGAGGTTCAGTGTGCCGCGCTTCGCGTCGTACATTTCCCGGAAACGCTCCGCCTCATTACAGAAATGAGAGGTCGCGCCACTGTCCAAGCACCACTTCAAATTCGGACCGTTCACGTAATTTGCCGAA
>NW_020229576.1:0-56010 GCF_003227725.1 Camponotus floridanus
CAACGGCAATCAACGACTATTGAACGGGTCAGAACGCAATCGAACGGCAGTGAACGGCAATTGAACGGCTACGAACGGCTATGAACGGCCTAATTCGATCGACGAATCGAAACAACGATGGGTCGACGATCGGGAATAACCGGGGAAGCGAAGAACAACAATAGTTTAGAGAACGGCAGTTGGTGAACGAACTGCACGCACCGGCGAGAAAAAATTTTCCCCCGAAGACACGTAATAGTGCGGGGATAACGATGATCTGTGGCAAGCCGACATTGTCGCAGATGCGTCCGTACTCTCGTTTCAACAGAGTTACAACTACATACTCACAGTCCATCGATGCGTTGAGCAAGCACGCGTGGGCCGTACCGCTCAAGAGTAAAGGCGGAAGCGAGACAGCTGACGCTATGCCGAGATAATTCGAGATAGCGAGAGGTGTCCGAAAAACATACAGACCGACATGGGGAAGGAATTTTATAACGCCGACGTGCAACGGCTCATGCGAAAACACGGCATAAATCATTATTCTACGTATTCGGTATTGAAGGCATCGATCGTCGAGCGATTCAATCGCACGCTAAAAGACGACATGTGGAAGATGTTTACGTTGAACGGATCTTACAAGTGGGTCAAGGCGTTGCCGGGACTCGTATCGGATTACAACGCGCGCAAGCATCGAACGATCGGTATGCGACCGTCGACGTTACCCCGCGATCGCCGAGACTCTTGGCTACTGTATACAACCGCGTAAATATCGCGGGTCCGGCGAAATTCAAAGTAGGTGACTCGGTACGCGTTAGCAAGTACAAGACAGTTTTCGAGAAGGGTTACACGCCAAATTGGACAACCGAGGTGTTTAAAATTGTAAAAGTGCAGCATACTAATCCCGTGAGTTATCTACTCGAGGATTATCGCAAAAAACCTATCGCTGGAGCGTTCTACGAGCACGAGTTGCATCGCGCGAATTATCCCGACGTGTATCTCGTGGAGAAAATACTGCGCAGGAGAGGTGACGAGGTTTACGTGAAATGGCTTGGATTTGACAATTCGCACAACTCTTGGATACATAAGGACAATATGATTTAATTTATATAGTGTTTATTAATATTTCTTTCAATAATACTATATATGTATTTATATTCTTAATATAAGTATATAAGATATGCGTTACATAAAATATATGAAATATAAAAAAACAAAAAAAATCTTTATTAATATTTCTTTTAATAGTATAATACATTGTGTCACACACGCGCAATTGTAAAATATTGTAAGAGAGATGGATAGCGGGAGAGCGATGAATGATACTTAGAATAAACATATGGGAGTTTTAAGTATCCCATTGGAATGAAAACAGTAGATAGGGTCTATGGTCTCCTTCAGAGATGAAGGCAGCGAGCGTTTAAGAAATAGAGCAACTGTCAGTATCGAATTGGTCAGTGAAAAGAATCAAGTGAACGTTGAGTGAACGATAGTGAACAGAAGAACGTTATATAACGTTAAATATATAATAAAAAAAAATGAAGGTAAGAAATAAATAAATATAAAGAAAATAAATAATAAGAAATAATACATTGTGGATAATTAGATTATTTTCGCTCTTTTTTTTTCACACTAGCATGTGCATCCCCATATACCGACAACCTCAGCCCAATTTATTTCTGCATGGCTTGCAGAAATGGAGATGCGTGAAGACCACGGGGCGTATGATAAATCAGTCACCGTATCCATTATTAAAATATTGCGCGGATTGCTTTCCACCAAATTCATGGCTTTTTCATCGCGAAATGGCAAAACCATTCAGTCGGCATGAGCTTAGTCAAGGGCCTCATACGATCGAGCGCTGCCAAAGACGGGAATGCGGAGGAATATTGACGGAAGTCCGACCCATCACAGATTGCGAGCAATGTTTCCAAACTTACATAAGTGTATACAACTTATTGATTGAAACGTATAAAATGGACCATTTAGGCATGTTTCATTATGATTTGATGATTGATGAGTTAAATTTTACATTACCTGCTCCTAATGAAAACATGGACGAAGAGCGCGAAAATATGTTAGAACGTACAATTATATTATCACCGTACTTATATTAATTATATTATCACATATACATATTATTATTATATACATATTATTATTACATATACATATTACATATTATATTATGTTATTCTTTTAACAGTAAAATACATTTTATATTTTATATTTTATATTTTGCATTTTATATTTTACATATTACAATGGTATCCTATAATGTCCCCACGGTAACGTGTCAGTCGAATCAGGTACGATATATCGCTTGTCATCGTACGGACTCAGAGCAATTTTTGTCTCGCGGACGGTATACACTTGGTGCAGTTTAGATCTTATACACGACTGCTGTCGCGTCATTTCGATCTCTTCGTTTAAACACCGCGTGTAATCTTCGAAGGTTATCGTTCTCGCGACAACGTTGCTCTTGACGCCTTTAACTTTCTTCGTGTCTTTCTTTCCGTCCACTCGTAACGCGTACATCTTTGCTCTGAGCCCGACGAATTCGGTCATTATCGCACCGTTGTTTTCATCCTTCATCAAACCCGGCACTTTTTTATTTACAAGCGGTATATCGTACGCATTGTCCACCGCATAATCGCTCGTGTCGAATCTAACAATGTCGCGCTTCATGTTGTCGTACACATCCGCGCACTCGATGTGATATATGAGACTATCCGTATCGGTGTACATTACCCGGCATTTGTCGCGATACTTAGGAGACATGTACTCGTGATGAAATTCGTACAGACACGTCTTGGATATGTCGAGTATGCACATACCCACGTAAATCGGTTTGTAAAATTTCACCTCGAGTTTACGCAATTCTACCGCAATCAGATTTTCCGAAAAGACGCTTCTGCTATGGAAATTCGGTTTCGCGATCATCGCTTCCGCGCCGAACCGACCGTCCCATTTTGTTAATAATTTTACATCGACCCGATTACGCACATTTTCCATCGTTTTGCCAAATACCGCGTTGTTCATTAATTTATATAAATTTTTCTCGAAATCGTTTTTCGCGAGTGTTCTGAAACGTGTATTTAATTCTATGTAATTTCGAAGCCATGGAGATTGAGAAAATTGTAAAATTCTATGTATTTTTGTTATACGAAGGCCGTGACGCGTACACTGTTGTAGGTTACGGTAGTGTATCACGTAACGCTTCTTATCGTATAACGTTGCGAGGAGCTTGTCTTGCCGCTTGCCGGGCGGCTTGTCGCGTGTCGGACAAAACGATAGGTCGGTGTGCGTATCGTGAAGATGTTGCGGGTACTCGAGATCGACTTCGAGGATATACCCCGTGGGCGAATCTAACGCTATAGATGATACGTCAAAATTCGACGCGTCGTCGACCCATCGAAAATCGGCGTAAGGCAACGGTTGACACATTGCCCATCCGTATAAATTATTAACGTCAAAATACATCAAGTACGACGATGGTTTCGATGGATCGTACGATTGTCGCATGTACTTGTTATTAGCGCGCGCGTATCTGTTGGAACATTGGCTCAGACCACCGCGTATACCGCGTTCTATAAACATGACCATGTCGATATCTGTAAGCAACTCAAACGTGATCTTTGTATGCTTTAACATGGCGTCCCACGTGTATCCGGGCAGAGTATAGTAATACGCGGGGTCGAGTCCGTAACTTTTTATGCAGCTATCGCGAAAATTTTCGAAAATATCGGCTAATAACAAGACGTCGATTTTGAGATACATGTCGCTGTATTCGCCCAGCGTTCGAATGGAGAATCGCGTCCAGATGTTCTCAGCGTGCGCGTAATCGCTCTCGGATATAGTTTCACCGGTCAAGGAACTATAAAACGATTCGCGCGGTGGTAAACGCGTATCTCGCAACCTATCTACCGAGTCGATGTATTCGTACGGAAAGACGCCTTTTCGCGTTAATAAACTGAAATTTTCCACGGATAAATTTTGAAATTCCGATTTTAAAATTTTGAGCTTGTCTTTGTCTAGATAAGATGCCAATTTGTCGAGACTCGATGTAAGAAATTTGTACGAATCGATGAAGCGTAATTTTACATTATTTTTCCAATCGCCTTCCTTAAGGTCGACATATTTCGTAAACGAAATATATTTTTCTTTCGTTATCGGAAGTAACTCGACGCTCCCTTCGAACGCTATGGCTATTTCCTCGATAATAAAATGTGAATCATAACCGGATAAATTGTGGAAAACTATCGGAATACAAAAAGATTCCTTGTAATTTAAATTGCAATTTGAATGCGCGGGACCTCTGTACTGCCCGGTCAGATGACAATGATCGCGAACGCGTGTATCGTCTTGCATGAACGGCTTTTCGCATATATGACATTGAGTGGCGTTGTAAAATTTTTCACACTCTTCGGACGTTAAATTAACCATGGGAACATTGGTCGTTAAAATATTCTTAACTCGAATCGCTAAATTTTTAAGATCTTCGACGAACCACGCTATACAATCGACGCTACGACGCGAATGATACGCCGATAAAGATTCATCGTACGAACAATGCATATAATACGCTATACTAAATACCCGATGATGCTGGTACAATTTTTGTTGTTGTTGTTCTTCCTCCGTTTTGATCAGAACGCATTCCAGGTCGGCGTACACGACGAATGGAAGCCGCTCTTTCCTGTTGTAATTGTTGAACTCGAGCCACTTGTCCTTGTCGCTCGGCAATCGGATAGCGCAGTCATTCATCTCCCCGCAGTCGACCGTATGCGACTGCAACTTGTCATCTGAACTAAAATAATGCAGGCATCTGTAAAAGAAAATTTTTTAATTTTGAACAATTTGTTATATAAATTATTTTATATTAATATATACATACCGATCGCAGATATATCTTTGACCGTTGTGTTTGCTCAGTTGCGAGCTCACGAGCCTGGATAAATTTTTTATCCACGCGAAATGTCCGACGCTATTGCCGTCTTCCACGTATAGCAGATTCACGTGCTTATCTCGCTTCTGCTCTGTCAGTCGTAGTGGAACAATGTTCTGGCTTTCGATGCCGTACACGTTGATCGAGATACTGTTTGCGAGTTCAAATTTTTTAATTTGATTTAAAGTTACTGGAAACTCAATGTCCCGGAGATTCAGCACTGTCGCGTAATGCGGGTACGATGATTCTCGTTCCGCGTTCCTTTCTGCGGGATATAGAGCGGCGACCACTGCCCACGCGAAACACGCATTGTCTTTAGACTGTACGTTAACCATCGCTCTTTTCATCATAATCTCCCGCGACAATTTAATGTGGCATCCCGCGCGCATTGGATTATATTTATTTACATTAACAGTCAAATTCTGTATTCGCGACAATGCCCAGCCGCTATCGCGTTCCTGAAACTCTTCCAGAGACGCTAAAGTGGGCTCGATAACGCGGCGGTCGAACCACTCGCGTAAATCCGATGTGCGAAAGAGTTCACAGTTTTTCGTATTCAGACTTTTATTCGCGCGCTTATCACCCGACACAAATTCACCATTAAACACAGTGTTCACTTTTACACTGTTGTGTCTTTTTAGAACGTCTTGCACTTGCTCGAGCACGATGTCTTCGGCATCCTCGAGAAATTGACGAGGTTCGATATAGTTTGCATTAATCACGGCACCGGTCAGAATACGGCTGTCGAACGCGGTATCGATCTCTCGCCAAACGAGTCTTTCAGCGTTATTGTCACCGCTGTAATCACCACCGCTGGGAATAAACCGTCTCTGCAATCGAGTCTTTGCACCTTCTAATCGCGCGATTTTAGCCACCAGAGATTGCCTGTTTCCGATCGAGAGCCGCGGACGCTTGACACGACTGCGTTCTTCGAGCTCTTGGATCAATTCCTCGTAACGCTGCAGCCACGCGAAATACTCGCCCAAGGTTGCAATTTGGCGAGATCCCTCCATCAGATCGCGTTCGGTCTGCTCGATGTTTTCCATTTACTATCTTTTTCACACTCACACTTTTAAAACACTACGTCACAGTTTTCTACGGATGACTTTTGCACACGATAAACAATACCGTTCTCTATCTTGAACGTGAAATAGGCGCAAAAATCTTTCTAACGGAACACCGCTATACTTTTTTTACAACCGACGTGTCGATGGGCGTTCAAATCACATACTATGATGATTTGATGCACTTCAATCCTTCTTATATATGAAGGAGGAAACGAAGGTGCAAAGCTGCCGAACATCGACGCTCATACGCGTCGCAATATCGTCTCTTCCGAGAAAAAATTACGGAGGACGATTCTGGGAGGTGCCATTTGTTTATATTGTTTATAAATTCGTATGATGTATAATTCAATGAGAGAGAGATAAGGATACGTCGAACGGAAAAAAATCTAGAATTACTTATATCGGGGGTAAGGGATGTACCGCGAAAGCGCAAAGCAGCCGAACATCGGCGCTGATATACGAGCGGCTGAAGCAAGGGTGCAATTCTTCCGAGAAAAAATTACTATGATGAGGACGATTCTGGGAGGTACCATTTGTTTATATTGTTTATCTACCGGGCACGTAATACAATATCGCTTATACTTTCGATAAACATATGGGACCGCGCATACTTTTTTTTTACGAGGTGTTTACAGCGATATGGCGATAGTGTCACATCTCTATTATACGATCTCGAATCGAGATCTCGCTGTCCTGTCAGAAAGAGTTTGGCAGTGCGCGAGTCGAGAAATCGAAAGTGAAGAAGTGAAGAAGTGAATATTTTTTTTCATCGTTCTTGTGCACTTTATAACATGGCCGAAGAAAATATCATTATCATTAATGATGACGACGATGATGTTATGATCATCGATGATGACGATGTGATGATCATCGATGATGACGATGTGATGATCATCGAAAATAATAATGTGAGGATAATTGAAAATGATAATGTACTGAACGTTAACGAAGAAGACGAAGATGACGCCGATATCGAAGTAGAAGCCTTGGCGGACAGCGATTACGAGAGTGTTGATAGTGATGATGAACTATTAGAATTCAGAGAACGAAATTTAGAATTACCGGAAATATTGACGATGAGCGATACGATAAAAATATGTCGCATATCGTTCTATTATGTAGAATATGGACAGAAATATTGTGCGGAGTGCTTCCTAAGATTATCGTTTTTATTTCTGAAAGCTAGAGCTATACGGGAACATCGCTGCATGAATTGTCATCAGTTAAGCAATATATCCTGCAAAGAGTGCAGGAAATCACTATATCAAATATTACCGTGCGACATGTGCCCCATGTGCACACATTAAAACATTGTAAGTATTTTTTTTATCAATCTTATTATAACTATATATTTTTTACTATATATTATAATATATATTTTTTTGTTACAGGAGCCGCCTTCCCCTGAACCGGCGCAACTCCCCCCCCGTCCCCCAATTAATTTTATATATTTTTATACTTATATAACATTACATTTTATATTTTTATATTTTAATTTTAATTTTAAATATACACACACACACACACACACACATAAATATGTATAATATATATATACACACACACACACACATTTTAAAATAAATTTTATATATATATTTTAATTTTAAAACAATCTAATTATTTCGCATGCCTCTCCTTGCGTTCCCATCCCTGCGCTAGTTATAAGTATCCTTATCTCCCATGTGTTGATCTAAGTCTCGTCTCGCGCTAGTTGTAAGTCTCTCTCTCTCGCGCTAGTTGTAAGCCTCGTTCATCGCTCCCTCTCCCTCGCACGCGTTGCTCTCGCGCCATCGCTCCCTCTCCCTCGCACGCGTTGCTCTCGCGCCATCGCTCCCTCTCCCTCGCACGCGTTGCTCTCGCATGCGATGCATTTCGAAGAAATGCTGCTGTTTATATTATTTATAAACCGAACATGTTCGTACGCAATATTGTTTATCAATCGGGCATGTAATACAATATTGCCGTAAAACATCTAACACGCGCCGCCGCCGAAATCCCCTCCGTCCCGCGTGACATCATTCCCCCGCGCCTCCGTAATCCCCCGCGCGCCTCACCCCCCCTGAGAGGACCTGAGTTAGAACTCTCCTTATATACCTACTTTCATTCTTAATTTTACATAGAGTTTACTTTGTTAAAATTTAATTTAACAAGATATTAATGACAAAAATTAAAAACTTGTAGAAATTTAACTTTTTCGACATTTTCATCAAGAAAATCATCTCCAAATTAGCTAAAGAATCTAACTAAAGAACTATTAATTTAATATTTTTATAAAATTAAACTTACACTTAATGTTATCATTCTTGTCGGCGTCGAAACTTCCGTCGACGCCGGGATCTCCATCGGCGTCGGATCCGCCATCGGCGTTGGATCCGCCATCGGCGTCGGAACCTCCGTCGACGCCGGGATCTCCATCGACGTCGGAACCGCCGTCGGCGTCGAATCCGCCATCGGTGTCGGAACCGTTGTCAGCGTCGAAATCTCCGTCGACGCCGGGATCTCCATCGACGTCGGAACCGCCGTCGGCGTCGGAACCGCCGTCGGCGTCGGAACCGCCGTCGGCGTCGGAATCGCCATCGGCGTCGGAACCTCCGTCGATGGCGATTCCGACGCCGACAATGCTTGTGTCGGCATTGATTCCTGGCTTGTATTCTAAAAAAAGGATTAAAAAATCATGAATATAAGTATAAATTTTAAAAAACGCGGATTATATCCGCTCGTTAATGAAAAAGAAAGAGAAAAGGAGAGAGAGAGAGGGCGATAAAAGAAAAAAGTAAGCAACAAAAACAATCATCTAAGTTTTGATCGTTTGTGTTTATCCGACAATCAATACAGATAATATTATATGCCAACTAAAAAAATGAGTTTTGATAGACACTAGTTGTTGGATGACAATATTTGGAAACCTTATCTTATTTTTAAAGCGAGCGAATCAAGTTGAATTATTAAGAAAAATTAATACAAAGTATTTAATATCTCACTCTCTCCTTTAACGCGAGTCAACGTTAACATAATCAACCAATAAATGAGAAAGTTTTACTTACCATAACGTTTAATTAGTCTTCAATTCCTGAAAAGAACTAGCCGGCTCGTTGAACGTCGGTCGAATGAATCGTGTCATGTTACGCTGTGCTACGTCACATGCTGACTTTCTCAAGACGCATGCGTGTATTGATCAAAGCGGTAGATCGCGAAAAAGCCGATGATAAGACGGTGAACACGAAAAGCGCTCAACATTTCTCATTTTCAATTTCGTTTAATACAATTTTTTATTATATGTATATAATTATACAAATGTAACATGAAGTAGAATAATAATTATATATATATTCAACTTTTTCACGATACATATACATATATAAAATTCAATTCATATTAAATATTGGAAAATTATATTAAACGTTAAAAGACATAAAAAATATTTATATTACAATTTATGATAAAATTTATAAAAAATTTATGAAAACATAAAAAACAAAATAAAATATATAAACAGCGTAACTTGCCATATTAATAATCTTATACATATAATATCATAAAGGCATAGGAACAATGATAACATAAATTATATAACATTATAAGTATTACAATCAAAATATAAAAAAACAATGTAGAACAAATAATATAGTTCTCATATATTTCAGATCCTATTTCTTTTTCTAATATTAAGTATTAATTTTATTATACAAGAAATATAAGAAGTTTATATAAAATAAAAAACTTACCACTATTACGTATCCATAAATAATATCTCTCATCTGTCTGTAGTGGAAATCTGTATAAACGTTTTCCATTATTTTTTCCATTGATGCAATCTTTGTATGCACATTTTTCAAAGAAACGATATGCACGATTTTCATCCGACATTGTTTTTCAATTATTTTATCTTATATTAAAGTTACACGATTTCAAAAAACCTTTCCTTCAAAAAACCCTTTCCACGATTTCACAAATACCAAATGCGATACACTTTGTACGTGTATATGAGTATACGTATCTTTCACTGATTAAATCGCGTATTAAATCCTTTACGGACAATAACACAACGAAAACAATGAATTACATATACTTATATTACATATACTTATATTACATATACTTATATATTTCGTGAAACGATGAAGAACACACGTTTCGCGTACCGCAACTAAACGTATACTGATCCGAGATATCAGTTTTCCTTCCATTTCTCTAACAAAAGCTATACGCAAAAGTTGACAAAAAAAGCACTAATCACATCATGTTTTCATGTATATATTTTTTAAATATCTTATTTATAAAATATAATGACATTAATAAAATATTTATTATATATATATATATATACAGGGTCTACCAAAAGTGTGGAAACCCCTAAATATCTCGGAAAATATACGTTTTACAGAAAAGTGTTTCCAACAAAAGTTGTAGGGTTTAAGAAGATCTATATACTGATTCTATCAGTTTGACCTTGGATGGCGTCGTCAAGGTCAGGTCAAGGTCACATTGACTTTTTTAAATGACACCCCCTACATTTGATTGCATATTCTTATAGCTTAATTCAAGAGCTTTCCAAAACACTATAATAATGTTCATTTTTATTAAGTACTTTGCGAGTTATGAGGGTTGAAATAATTTCTTAATTTTACATAAACCATAAAATATCTAGTAAACCATTCATTTTTCGATTATCTTACCTTCATACTTTTATGTACAAAATAATGAAAGGAATCAATTGGTGTAAAGAAAACATACAGTTGTTTTTAAGAAAAAATATGGAATTGTTAATTGCAAATTACATATTTTTTCTTAGAAACAACTATGTGTTTTCTTTACACCAATTGATTCCTCTCATTAATTTGTACATAAAAGTATGAAGGTAAGATAATCGAAAAATGAATGGTTTACTAGATATTTTATGGTTTATGTAAAATTAAGAAATTATTTCAACCCTCATAACTCGCAAAGTACTTAATAAAAATGAACATTATTATAGTGTTTTGGAAAGCTCTTGAATTAAGCTATAAGAATATGCAATCAAATGTAGGGGGTGTCATTTAAAAAAGTCAATGTGACCTTGACCTGACCTTGACGACGCCATCCAAGGTCAAACTGATAGAATCAGTATATAGATCTTCTTAAACCCTACAACTTTTGTTGGAAACACTTTTCTGTAAAACGTATATTTTCCGAGATATTTAGGGGTTTCCACACTTTTGGTAGACCCTGTATATATATATATATATACAGGGTGACCCATTTTAACTTAGGCAGCCAAATAACTCGAAAAATAAGCACACTACGAAAAAATGGTTAGAATCAAAATTTCGTCATTTCGAGGGGGACGTACAATGACGTTAAAATCAGCCCCCCCACCCCTCCCCCTGGGCGGTAAGGGGGGGGCAAGTTTGAAATCTTAAATGGAACCCCCTATTTTTCATTGCATATTCTTGTAGCTTATCTCGAGAGCTTTCCAAAACACTATAATTAAGTACCTTTTTATTAAGTATTTTTTGAGTTATAAGGCTTAAAATAATTTCTTAATTTTACATAAACCATAAAATATCTAGTAAACCATTCATTTTTCGATTATCTTACCTTCATACTTTTATGTACAAAATAATGAGAGGAATCAATTGGTGTAAAGAAAACATACAGTTGTTTCTAAGAAAAAATATGGAATTGTTAATTGCAAATTACATATTTTTTCTTAGAAACAACTATGTGTTTCCTTTACACCAATTGATTCCTCTCATTATTTTGTACATAAAAGTATGAAGGTAAGATAATCGAAAAATGAATGGTTTACTAGATATTTTATGGTTTATGTAAAATTAAGAAATTATTTTAAGCCTTATAACTCAAAAAGTACTTAATAAAAAGGTACTTAATTATAGTGTTTTGGAAAGCTCTCGAGATAAGCTACAAGAATATGCAATGAAAAATAGGGGGTTCCATTTAAGATTTCAAACTTGCCCCCCCCTCACCGCCCAGGGGGAGGGGTGGGGGGGCTGATTTTAACGTCATTGTACGTCCCCCTCGAAATGACGAAATTTTGATTCTAACCATTTTTTCGTAGTGTGCTTATTTTTCGAGTTATTTGGCTGCCTAAGTTAAAATGGGTCACCCTGTATATATATGTATAGTATACATATATGTCATATTTTATTGGTACATATACATATATATATATATATATATATATATACATATACATGTACATATACATATACATATATATAAGTGTATAAAACGACCGTATGTTCGTGCTTGATTCATTAATTATTGTGAATCTCAAAATAAAGTACGAAATATTATTGCGTATGATCTTTTTTTCATTTTGGTAATATTTATTATTGGAGTAACATACACATATATATTTTATTAAAATACTTTTATTGAAATTATTAAAACATTAAATTTTATGTGAAATAAGCATTTTAATTTTATATATATTATACACGCATATACATATATATTACTTTATAATATATGCTAAAGTGAAAAAAGATCACGCGCTGTTAATAATATGTAATAAAAATTAATAAATGTATGATATGTTTCGTACTTTTGAGATCCACAATTATGGATCTAGCTCGGACATGAACCAATCGGTCGTTTTACCGTGGCAGCGAAAAGTGGATCCAGCCACGTAGTACCGCCGGCCGTAAAATGGATCCAGTTAGCGTCACTTTATGGCGGGGAAAAAGCGTTCCCTGAAAAAGGGCAGCGTGACCCCTCTCAGTCTTCTCTCTGACGAACGGGCGATACAGAAAAGGATTTAACGTGTTCGCGATACCGCGAAACGATTAGTCGCTGTCGACATACCGTCGAGAGGGGTCAAATGCTCGATATTCCGTCAACATGGCTGGAAGCGATAATATTCGCGAGCGTGAAAAGATTGTGCGGGAGATTGAAAAAACGAGCGAATCGATCCGCAAGAAACATCGCGCTTTGAAGACCTGTAAGATCGACGAAGATATCGCGGTCACGACCCATTTTAGGCCTATTAACGAGTCACTGCAAAAGATCGTCAACAACTCCAGCGCAATCGCGGTGAAAAAGCAGCCGGAGAGTAACGCTGACGCTATAATTAAAACGTTACCCATCAAGCGATACAAGGAGGAGGAGGAGGAGGAGGAGGAGGATGCGACACCGAAAAAGAAGAAACGATCGAAGGCGAAGCGTTTATCGATGCCGCGTATATCCGATCTATCGGATGCTTTATCAGATGAACCGACGATAACCTCTACGGCCTTCACGCGGCTCGCGACGCACAAAGTCCGTTCTCGGCGGTACCTACGACGCGTAGCCGGGCGGTACCTATGACACGTGGCCGAGCGGTACCTACGAGAGAACGGTCGGACGGCACCTACCGCCTCCGCGCGGCTCGCGACGCTCCAAGTCCGTTCTCGGTGGTACCTACGACGCGTAGCCGGGCGATACCTACAAGAGGGCGGTCGGGCGGCACCTACGGCCTCCGCGCGGCTCGCGATGCACCAAGTCGGTTTTCGGCGATACCTGCGACGCGTAGCCGGGCGATACTACGTGTGGTATCTCGTGCGGCTTCTACGGGCTCCGCGCGGCACGCGACGCATCAAGTCCATTCACGGCGGTACCTACGACGTGGAGCCGGTCGGTAACTACGACGCGTGGACGGGCGGTACCTACGAGAGAGCGGTCTGGCGGCACTTACGTCCTACGCGCGGCTCGCGACACACCAAGTGCGTTCTCGACGTTACCTACGACGCGTAGCCGGGCGGTACTTACGACGCGCAGCCGGGCGGTAACTACGAGAGAGCGGTCTGGCGGCACCTACGGCCTCCGTGCGGCTCGCGAGGCACCAAGTCGATTCTCGGCGGTACCTGGGACGCGCAGCCGGGCGGTACCTACGAGAGAGCGGTCTAGCGGCTCCTACGGCCTCCGCGCGGCTCACGATGCACCAATTCGGAACACGGCCATACTTGGCTGTGATTGGTCAATTTCCTGAGGTTTACGCCTTACAACATTATGCTACGGTCGTTGTAGACGACTCTTGAAGTATCGTCTACATTGAGATTTTAAGGAGACTTAAGGCGTAAGACTTAAGAAGTTGACCAATCACAATCGAATATTCTCTTAATACTTGACAGTAATTGGTTAATATCGTAAATCTTACGCCTTAATTCTCCTTAAAATTTCATTGTAGACGACGCTTAATGTAGCGTTTATAATTAGTTTTTAAGTCGTAAGTATTAAGAAATTGACCAATCACGGTCTAGTATTAAGAGAATATTCGATTGTGATTGGTCAGTTTCTTAAGTTTTACTACTTAAAATCTCATTGTAGAAGACGCTTAAAGACCATTCTACAGTGGCCGTAACATAAAGATGAAAGGCGAAAGACTCAAGAAAATGACAAATCACAATCAAATATTAAGAGTATACTCGACTGTGATTGGTCAATTTCTTGAGTTTTACGCCTTAGAACCTTATGCTACGGTCATTGCAGACGAACCTTTAATCCCGATCTACAACAGATAATTTAAGCACTAAGCCTTAAGAAATTGCCCAATCACAGCTGAGCTTTTCTTCATAAGCCGTGTTCCGAAATTATTACCAGTACTGCAAATTCTATAGTGAACGTTACGTATATTATATATTTTCACTATTGGCAATAAACTGCCAGCAATTTCGGAACACGGCCATACTTGACTGTGATTGGTCAATTTCTTGAGTTTTACGCCTTACATCCATATGCTACGGCCATTGTACACGACTCTTGAAGCGTCGTCTACACTGAGATTTTAAGGAGACTTAAGGCGTAAGACTTAAGAAATTAACTAATCACAATCAAATATTCTCTTTACACTTGACTGTAATTGGTCAATTTCTTAAATCTTACGCCTGAAATTTCCTTAAAATTTCATTGTAGACGACGCTTAATGTAGCGTCTATAATAAGATTTTAAGGCATAAGTTTTAAGATATTCACCAATCATGGTCTAGTATTAGGAGAATATTCGAATGTGAATGGTCAAATTCTTAAGTCTTACGCCTTAAAATTTCATTATAGAAGACGCTTAACACGTCATATACAATGCCAGTAGCATTAACGGATTAAAGCAGTATCTTAAGATATTGACCAATCACATTCAAGCATTAAAAGAATACTCGATTGTGATTGGTCAATTTATTGAATTACAACTTCAATTCATTAATTCTACTGCTATTGTAGACGATGCTTTAGAGTCGTCCACAGTGGCCGTAGATTAAGGTTGTAAGGCGTAAGATTCAAGAAATTGACCAATCACAGTCAAATATTAAGATAATACTCGACTGTGATTGATCAATTTCTTGAGTTTTACGCCTTACAACCTTATGCTACGGCCATGCAGACGAACCTTACGCTACGCGTCGTAGGTACCGCCGAGAACGGACATGGTGCGTCGTGAGCCGCGCGGAGGCCGTAGGTACCGATCGACCGCTCTCTTGTAGGTACCGCCCGGCCACGTGTCGTAGTTACTGCCCGGCTACGCGTCGTAGGTACTGCCTAGAATGGACTGTGTGCGTCGCGTGCCGCGCGCAGGTCGTAGAAGCCACCCGCGATACCACTCGTAGGTAACGCCCGGCTACACGCCGTAGGTACCGCCGAGAACGGACTTGGTGCATCGCGAGCCGAGCGGAGGCCATAGAAGCCATCCGAGATACCACTCGTAGGTAGCGACGGGCTACGCGTCGTAGGTACCGCCGAGAACGGACTTGGAGCGTCGCGAGCCGCGCCGAGACCGTAAGTGCCGCTTTACCGCTCTCTCGTAGGTACCGCCCAGATACGCGTTGTAGGTACTGTCGAGAATGGACTTGGAGCGTCGCGCGGAGGCCGTAGGTGCCGTCCGACCGCTTTCTCTTAGATACCCTCCGGCCACACGTCGTAGGTACCGCCCGGCTACGAGTCTTAGGTACCTCCGAGAACGGACTTGGTGCGTCGCGAGCCGCGCGGAGACCGTAGAAGCCAACCGAGAAACAACTCGTGTGTACCGCACGGCTACACGTCGTAGGTGCCGATCGACCGCTCTCTCGTAGGTAACGCCCGGCTACGCGTCGTAGGTACCGCCGAGAACGGACTTCGAGAGTCCTGAGCCGCTCGGACGCAGTAGGTTCCGCCCGACCGCTTTCTCGTAGGTACTGCACGGTCACGCGTCGTAGGTACCGCCCGAATACTCGTCGTAAGTAACGTCGAGAACGGACTTGGTGCGTTGCGAGCCGCGAGGAGGCCCTAGGTGCCGCCTGACCGCTCTCTTGTAGGTACCGCCCGGCCACGCGTCGTAAGTACCGCCCGGCTTCGCGTCGTAGGTACCGCCGAGAACGGACATGGTGCGTCGCTAGCAGCGCGGAGGCCGTAGAAGCCGCCCGACAGCTCTCTCGTAGGTACCGCTCGGCTACACGTCCTTGGTACCGCCGAGAACGGACTTGGTGCGTCGCGAACCGCGCGGAGGCCGTAGATGCCGGCCGACCGCTCTCTCTTAGGTACCGCCCGTGCACACGTCGTAGGTACCGGCCGGATACGCGTCCTAGGTACTGTCGAGATCGGACTTCGCGAGCCGCACGGAGGCCGTAGAAGCCGCCCGAGATACCACTCATAGGTACTGCCGGGATACGCGTAGTAGGTACCGCCGAGATCGGACTTGGTGCGTCGCGAGCCGCGCGGAAATCGTATGTGCCGCTTGACCGCTCTCTCGTAGATACCGCCAGGCTACACGTCGTAGGTATCGCCGAGAACGGACTTTGTGCGTCGTGAGCTGTGCGGAGGCCGTAGGTTCCGTCCGACCGCTCTCTTGTAGGTATCGCCCGGCTACGCGTCGTAGGTACCGCCTAGTACGGACTTGGTGCGTCGCGAGCCGTGCGGAGGCCGCAGATGCCGCCCGACCGCTCTCTCGTAGGTACCCATACAGCACCGAAAGATTGCAGAAACGTTGCATAGACCTAACACGGAAACATTGTAACATTGCATGGAAGTTGCGAAATGTTTCTGTAACATTACTGCAAGTTTGCAGCAACGTTGAAATGTCCGCCCAAGGAAACATTGCAATGAAATATTGCAGCAACATTGAAATGTGTGTTCTCAGAAACATTACAATAAAACATTACAGCAACATTGAAATGTGTAGTCTTAGGAACATTGCAATAAAATATCAACATTACAGTGAAAGATAATAATTTCACACATTATCATTGACATGTCATGTACTAGATACTTCAAATTTCAATATATAAATAATATTGTGAATATATATAGATGACATATTATTTATATGTATTCACAATATTATATACATTGAAATTTGAAGTATCTAATATATGACACATCGGTGATAATGTGTGAAATTATTATCTTTCACTGTAATTATATATTATTATATTAAAAAAAATTAAGCAATTTAATAAGAAATATGAGTTTTATTGTTTCTGCTATACATTTATTTTATATATTTAAAATAACATATTTTAAAATATCAATATTTTTTAACATCACATATAAGTAGTAGGAGTAAGGGGGTTCTAACTCAGGTCCTCTCAGGGGGGGTGAGGCGCGAGGGGAACCGCGGTGCGGGGGAGTGACGTCACGCGCGGGGAAGGAGGAACCGCGGCGCGCGGTGGGTGACGTCACCCGCGGAGAAGGGGGATCCGCGGCGCGAGCGATGGACGAGGGGGTCCGCGCGGTGAAGGGGGATCCGCGGCGCGAGCGATGGGCGAGGGGGTCCGCGCAGTGAAGGGGGATCCGCGGCGCGAGCGATGGGCGAGGGGGTCCGCGCAGTGAAGGGGGATCCGCAGCGCGAGCGATGGGTGAGGGGGTCCGCACAGTGAAGGGGGATCCGCGGCGCGAGCGATGGGCGAGGGAGTCCGCGCAGTGAACGGGGATCCGCAGTGCGAGCGATGGACGAGGGGGTCCGCGCGGTGAAGGGGGATCCGCGACGCGACCGATGGGCGAGGGAGTCCGCGCAGTGAAGGGGGATCCGCAGCGCGAGCGATGGACGAGAGGGTCCGCGCGGTGAAGGGGGATCCGCGGCGCGACCGATGAACGGTGGTGTGAGAAGGACAGCGCTACGTATGGGAAAAGGAAAAGTGCAAAGTGTGAAGAGGACAGTGCTACGAGTGCGACAAGGATGTTAACGTGGGACAAGGACGATGTATAGGTGGGAGAAGGACGACGCAATGGTAAGTGAACAACGAGTATATTCTAAGCGAAAGAGAAAGAATAATAATATCGACAATAACAACGCATATGAAAGAGAGAACGATAGCGCGAAGACTTACAACTAGCGCGTGCGAGAGAGAACGATAATATCGCGAGACTTACAACTAACGAGTATGATAAAGATAACAATATTTAAAACTAGCGCGAAAGAGACGCAAGAGAGACGCAAGGATGGGAACGCATGGAGAGGCGCATAAATAATTAGATTGTTTTTAAATTAAAATATATATAAAATTCATTAAAAATGTGTATTTACAATTGTGTGTGTGTGTGTATGTACTTAAAATTAAGATTATAATAAAATAAAATATAATAATAAAATAATAATAAAAATAATTTGGTGGTGCGGGGTGGGGGGTGAAGCCGCTCCTGGAAGACTAAGGGCGATGTGTCGGGCTGAGGGACTTCCGCTCCTGACCCTCTCGTCGACTATTCATGTACTCTCGTAAACTCTGAAATTAAACATAATAATTGTAAATGTTTTAAATTTATTACACATTAGCAAAAATATTTTTACCTTCAACGTTTCCAAGTCATGTCGTAGCATATTCTCATGCACATCTTCTTCGAATTTGTCTATACCTTTACATAATTCAAGATGTTCACAAAGTCTATTTCCGAAACATTTTACTTTAGTGTGATTAGGATCTTCCGCATATATACAATCTATACAAAAACTCGCATTACATTTTTTAACTGAGTTCGCCCAAAATTTTCGAGTTTTGAGAAATCTGTTCAACGAAATTGTGCGAGGTTTTTTCAAGCCGAGCTCACGATTTCTTATAAATTGAACGACTGAGGTTTCCAGATTCTTCTTCGAAAGTTGTTCCCGCTCATACTGAAGTAATTCTTCAACATCACTAGTTCGAAAATCGAAATCAGGTTCCTTATCAGATGATTCTTCTTTCGCATATAATTTCTTCCATTTCGCTCTTCTCTCTCTCTCAATCTCAATTTTTTCCATCACAACGGGATCCATCCAGGCATCATATTCATCCATATCTTCATTGCCGATGATTACGTTTTCTTCAACATCATTATCATCCATATCTTCATTACCGATGATTACGTTTTCTTCAGCCATTGCACTAACATAACACACACAAGACTAATGAAACGCAAAGAACAACGAAAGAAATGATACTCTAGTGCAGCAGACTCCTCTTCATTATATATCTTTTTAATATCTCGCGTCTCATTCCAATTATAGCATCGCGTCTCATCTACCTCAGCATTTCTCTACATCTTTGGCGGAGCGTGTTGAGAAAAATTGTCGACTATTCTTATTCGTATGGAAGGAAAGAAATAAAATCATAGATGGAATAAAAATAATTATTTATTGCACACATCGTAAAGAATATCATTTACAGCACATATTAATAATTCGCAATCGATCAATGATTCGCTGTCAAAGACATCACTCTCACGTATCGTTTTTACAGTATTGCATACAGTAGTAATATTATTACGTTGTAATACAGTTTCAAATTGTTTAAATTTTTCATTTACAAGATACGTATTCTCGCATAACCAATTGTGCATATGATCGATAAAATTTTCAAAATTAAATAAATGTAATAATGTTTCTGGTTTCATGTACAAAGAATTTTCGCATAATGCAAGTTTTACAATTTTCGATTGATACATTTCAATCGTTAAATCTCCAATTCTTAATGGGGGAGCAGTCGATTGTAGAAATTGTTCAACGTCTGCTTGCTTCCGCATCAACAAATTCCACATTGAAAAGGGTAACACTATTTGATTGCCTCGATTATCGCCGAGAATCAGCTCCATGTACGATACAGTTCCAACGCTTATTCCAATGTCCAAATACTTGTACGACGTCGGGGTTAGAGCGTACCTTCTTCCAAGTATGCGAGCCGCACGACGAGGCTGAATACTATAAAAATATAAATAATTAGACAACAATATTAAAAATCAATAAGTAAAAAATTTTTTAAACGATTTAAACTTACGTGTCGCATTTCTGCTTCTTACACAGCTGAGTTTCACCGTTTCGAATCGGAACATAGAAATTCATATTTTTTCAGCGATGAACCTTTCACACGCGCGATTGATGCAATACTGCAATCGTATTAGAATCAATATCAATTCAAATAGTATCCCAAATTGCGATGTAGAGGGGATTATTGCTGATGCAACATTTTAATTTCCTCCAAAATTTTGTCGCGCCGATGTACGGCTGCGATGACATCATCATCTTCGGAACAAAGATTTAGCTGAAATTGCTAAAATCGAGCGCCGATGTACGGCTGCTCCTGATACAATCACGTCAAAATTATTCAAATGTACGTGACAAATAGTGAAAAAATAACCACCAAGGTTAAAATGTGTATCATCCCTAGACAAAGATTTAGCTGAAAGCGCTAAAATCGAGCACCGATGTACGGCTGCGCCTGATGTAATCGCGTTAAAATTTTCAAATGTACGTGACAAATAGTGGAAAAATAACCGCCAAGGTTAAAATGTGTATCATCCGTAGACAAAGATTTAGCTGAATTTGCTAAAATCGAGCGCCGATGTACGGCTGCGCCTGATGCAATCATGTTAAAATTATTCAAATGTATGCGACAAATAGTGAAAAAATAACCGCCAAGGTTAAAACATGCTTCATCCCCAGACAAAGATTTAGTTGAAAGCGCTAAAATCGAGCACCGATGTACGGCTGCCTCTGATGCAATCACGTTAGATTTTTCAAATGTACGTGACAAAACGTGAAATTATCAAGGTCAAATTGCACACGGCACTACGGGGAATTTTTTGTAAGATGAAATCGTTCTAGAATGTTCGATGATAAAACAATACATGAGACGGTATATAAATCATGATAGAGAGACGCACCCCACCAGTAGCTAAAGTGCATCAGACCTATCATTAGAAACGCTAAATTTTGCGAGAACAATCCGCTTTGCTTGATTCGTTGGAAAACTACATTGTGTGGGAGCAACGATGCGATGAGTACATCGAGTCGCTGGAAGAGCAAAGTCGAATCAAACGACCGCGATTATCGATCGGATATCGACAATCACTGATTGCTCAGATCGCGCGCCTCGAAGGGCTGAAAAATTCGGTACGTGGACGTTTCGTACACGCGGGTGCCGGATGTAGTGCGCGTCAAAATGGACTTGTGTGGCGCGAAATTGATACGGCGTTCGAGAGTCACGTATCGACTGGTGCGGTGATAAATTATAATCACATCGAACCGCGCCAATTTCTCGATGACGCCAAAGACATTGTGTTGGAACATGTGCAGAGCGCTTTAAAAAAACACAACAGTGTAAAAGTGAACACTATATTCAATGGTGAATTTGTGGCCGGAGATAAACACGCGAATAAAAGTGTGAATACGAGAAACTATGAACTCTTTCGCACATCCGATTTACGCGAGTGGTACGAACGGCGCGTTATCGAGTCCTCCCTAGCGTCTCTGGAAGAGTTTCAGGAACGTGATAGCGGGTGGGCATTGTCGCGAATACTGAACTTGACTGTAAATATTAACAAGTACAATCCCATGCGCGCGGGATGTCACATCAAGTTACCGCGGGAGATTATGATGAAGAGAGCGGTGATTAACGTGCAATCAAAGGACAATGCGTGTTTCGCGTGGGCAGTGGTCGCCGCTCTGTATCCCGCTGAAAGGAATGCGGAACGGGAATCATCATACCAGCATTACGCGACAGTGCTGAATCTCCGGGACATTGAGTTTCCAGTGACTGTGAATCAGATTAAAAAATTTGAACATGCAAATGACATTTCAATCAATGTGTACGGCATCGAAGACAAAAACATTGTCCCGATACGTCTTTCGGACCAGAAGCGGGACAAGCATGTAAACCTGCTGTACATTGAAGATGACAACAGCGTGGGACATTTCGCTTGGATCAAGAATTTATCCCGGCTCGTGAGCTCGCAACTGAGCAAACACAAGACTCAAAAATATATCTGCGATCGGTAAGTTTATTTTATATTATTTGAAAAATTATAATTTATATAAAAAATCTTATGATAAAAAAATTTTTTATTTCTTTTACAGATGTCTACATTATTTTCTTTCGGACGTCAGGTTGCAGTCTCATACGGTCGACTGCGGAAAGCTAAACGACTGCGCTGTCCGATTGCCGAGCGACAAGGACAAGTGGCTCGAGTTCAGCAACCCCAATCGGAAGGAGCGGCTTCCATTTGTGGTCTACGCCGACTTGGAATGTGTCCTGACGAAAGAAGAAAAATTATATCAACGCCATCGGGTATTTAGTTTAGCTTATTATGTACATTGTTCGTACAATGACTCATTATCAGCGTATCATTCGCGTCGTAGCGTTGATTGTATAGCATGGTTCGCCGAAGACCTTAAAAATTTGGCGTTACGTGTAAAAAATATTTTAAAAACAAATGTAAATTCCATCCCCATGGTAAATTTAACGTCCGAAGAGTGGGAGAAATTCCATAACGCCACTCGTTGTCATATATGCGAAAAACCGTTCGCGCAAGACGATACACGCGTTCGCGATCATTGCCATCTGACCGGGCGGTACAGAGGTCCTGCACATTCAAATTGTAATCTAAATTATAAAGATTCTTTTTGCATTCCGATAGTGTTTCACAATTTATCCGGTTACGATTCTCATTTTATTATCGAGGAAATAGCCACAGCGTTCGAAGGGAAAATCGAGTTATTACCGATAACCAAGGAAAAATATATTTCGTTTACCAAAAGTGTTGATTTTAAAGAAAAATCAAAAAATCAAATAAAATTACGTTTCATCGATTCATACAAATTTCTCGCATCCAGTCTCGATAAATTGGCATCATTTTTGGACAAAGATAAACTCAAAATTTTAAAATCGGAATTTCAAAATTTATCTACCGAAAATTTCAATTTGTTAACGCGAAAAGGTGTATTTCCGTACGAATACATCGATTCCATCGACAGGTTGCGTGATATGTGTTTACCACCGCGCGAATCGTTTTACAGTTCCTTGACCGGTGAAACTGTATCCGAGAGCGATTACGCGCACGCCGAGAACGTCTGGAACGCAATTCTCCATTCGGACGCTAGGTGAATATAGCGACTTGTACTTTAAAATTGATGTCTTGTTCGACATTTTCGAAAACTTTCGAGATAAATGTATCGAAAGTTACGGACTCGACCCCGCGTATTATTATACTCTCCCAGGATACACGTGGGACGCCATGTTGAAGCATACAAAAATCACGTTCGAGTTGCTTACAGACATCGACATGGTTATGTTTATCGAACGTGGTATACGCGGTGGTCTGAGCCAATGTTCGGGTAGATACGCTCACGCTAATAACAAGTACATGAAGTCGTACGATCCATCGAAACCATCATCGTACTTGATATACTTTGATGTAAATAATTTGTACGGATGGGCAATGTATCAACCGCTGCCCTATGCTGATTTTCGATGGGTCGACGATGTGTCAAATTTTGACGTATCATCCATCGCGCTAGATTCGCCTACGGGCTATATCCTCGAAGTAGACCACGAGTACCCGCAACATCTTCACGATACGCACACTGACCTACCGTTTTGCCCGACACGTGACAAACCACCTGGCAAACGGGAATTCAAGCTGCTTGCAACGATATACGATAAGAAGCGTTACGTGATACACTACCGCAACCTGCAGCAGTATACGCGGCATGGCCTTCGTGTAACAAAAATACATCGAATTTTACAGTTTTCACAACCTCCCTGGCTTCAAAATTATATAGAATTAAATACACATTTCAGAACATTGGCTAAAAATGATTTCGAAAAAAATTTATATAAATTAATGAATAATGCGGTGTTTGGTAAAACGATGGAAAATGTGCGCAATCGTGTCGATATAAAATTATTAACAAAGTGGGACGGTCGGTACGGCGCAGAGGCAATGATCGCGAAACCAAATTTCCACAGCAGAAGTGTTTTTTCGGAAAACTTAATCGCTGTGGAATTGCGTAAACTCGAGGTGAAATTCTACAAGCCGATTTACGTGGGTATGTGCATCCTCGACATATCCAAGACATGTTTGTACGAATTTCATCACGAGTATATGACCAATGTATCGCGACAAATGTCGGGTAATGTATACCGATACGGACAGTCTCATATATCACATCGAGTGTGTGAATGTGTATGAGAATATGAAGCGTGACATTGTTAGATTCGATACGAGCGATTATGCGGTGGACAATGCATACGGTATACCGCTTCTAAATAAAAAGGTGCCGGGTCTGATGAAGGACGAAAATAACGGTGCCATAATGACCGAATTCGTCGGGCTCAGAGCAAAGATGTACGCGTTACGAGTGAATGGGAAAAAGGATACGAAGAAAGTCAAAGGTGTCAAAAGCAGCGTTGTCGCGAGAACGATAACGTTTGACGATTACACGCTGTGCTTGAACGAAGAGATTGAAATGACGCGTCAGCAGTCGTGTATACGATCTAAATTACACCAAGTATACACGATTCGCGAAACGAAAATTGCTCTGAGTCCGTACGACGACAAGCGGTATATCGTACCCGATACCACCGATACGCTACCGTGGGGACATTATCAGATACCGTTGTAAATAAATGTATATATTTTATTTATTGTATATTTTGTACATAATCATGTATATATTTTGTACATTTTATATTATATTTTTTATATTTATATATATTTTATATACGCATATTTTATATGTTTCAATAAATGTTTACAATACATTATTTTTATGGATCCAAGAGTTGTATGATTTATCCATTCCCAACCATTTCACGTAAACCTCGTCACCCTTTTTTTGTAAAATTTTTTCCACGAGATATACGTCGGGATTGGCGACGCGTTGTAACTCGTATTCGTAGAATCCTCCAGCGACGGGATTTCCCCGCGAATCTTCGAGTATGCATGTCGCGGGATTAGTTTTTTGCACCTCGATAATCTTAAAAACTTCGGTCGTCCAATTTGGTGTGAAATCTTTTTCAAAGATGGTCTTGTATTTGCTCACGCGTACCGAATCGCCTACTTTAAATTTTGCAGGAGCCGCAATTTTTATGTTGCTGTACACCGTATTTAAAAGTTTTTCGGCGATCGTCGGAGTGACGTCGACAGGTCTCATACCGATGGTTCGATGTTTTCGCGTATTGTACTCTGCAACGAGTCGAGATAGTTCGTCGATCCATTTGTAATTTCCATTCAACGTAAATATTTTCCACATATTATTTTTTAAAGTACGATTGAATCGTTCCACGACTGAGGTTTTCATAACGGAATATGTCGAGTAATGATTAATGTTGTGTTTCTTCATGAGTTTCTGCACACTCGAGTTGTAAAATTCATTTCCTCTGTCGGTTTGAAAATTTTTCGGACATCTTTTATCGTCTCCAATAATCTTTGCGATCGTTTCGGACATTTCGTTTCCGCTCTTACTCTTGAGCGGTACGGCCCACGCATACTTGCTCAACACATCGATAACCGTGAGTATGTATTTATGACCCTTGTTGAGTCGAGAGTACGAACGCTTGTCCACCACGTCCGCCTGCCACAGATCATCGTATCCGCGTACAATGACGCATCTTCGTGGAAAATTTCTTCTCGCCGCAGCATGTAATTCCTCGACTAGTTGCCGCTTTTCGGGAGGNAGCTCGTTGGGATCGTCCAGTGCACGTAATCGATCTATGTCGGTTAGCGTCATCGCGCGAGGCGTGAATACTCCCGTTCCCGTTTTTTTCTTTTTCGATTCGATCGACATCAACGGTGCGATTATTTGTTTACTTGTATCCCTTGTTGCTCTTTAATTGACCTTGCGCATCATATTGACGTTTATGCGCACTCGTCGCCATCAATATGCTCTTATATTTTTGCATATCGTCCTCAGTGTATATGACGTCGTCGGGAATTCTCTTGAAGATCAACTCGTATAATCCTGGTGTACCAATATACCTCACTTTCTATGATTATAGAGTCATCTTGTCAATGTCGAATCGTTTGTTACCGAGAACGCATTCCATTCTCGTCGAAATAGACGCCGTACACGTGATCGATCGTGTTTTTTCTTTCGTCACCGCTAAGAAGAGCACCTATGTATTTTTGCCCCAGTGATCCCAAGTGTTCTCGTAACACTTCTTGACCTTCCGACGTTTGTAATCTGTTTCGAACGGATGTTTCGAGCGGGTTGCCCGAGGTTTCGAAAACTTCCTCTTGAAACAGGTTTTTTTGGATTTTTCGAGAACTTCTTCGATCTCATCAAGTAATTTGGGTATCCTGGATTGTACGGTTCTCGTTGTCCCGGACGGTGTGGAGGTTATCAGCGGTGTAGAGGTTAGCAGCGGTTCATCCAATGTACGCGGCGTCAATAAACGTTTAGCCTTCAATCGTTTCCTCTTTTTCGGTGTCGCTCCCTCCTCCTCCTCCTTCTCCTTACCGCTTGATGGGTAATGTTTTGAATTATAGGTCAGCGTTACTCTCCGGCTCATTTTTCATCGCGATAAAGCTAGAGTTGTCGGCGATTTTTTGTAGTGGCTCGATAATAGGTCTAAAATGAGTCTTGACCGCGATATCGTCGTCGATCTTACCGGTCTTTAAAGCGCGATGTTTCTTGCGGATCGATTCGCTCGTTTTCTCAATCTCCTTCGCAATCTTTTCACGCTCACGAATATTATCGCTTTCAGCCATGTTGACGGAATGTCAAGCGTTTCACCCTTCTCGACAAAATGTTGGCAGCGACTAATCGTTTTGCGGTATCGCGAACACGTTAAATCCTTTTCTGTATCGCCCGTTCGTAAGCGAGCTGTCCTTATCTATCACTAGGAATCCATACTTTTGTTGCCAACAAGTACGACATAATTCACTGAAATCCTCGTACGACATGTCGGTATTCACATGATCGTTGTACACGTGTTTCAAGTTGGTACCATCCTGTTTAAACAAGATCAGCAGTCGCGTTGTCGCGTATAAGATGTTTTGGTATTCTCGCGTACGTCTGACAAAGATAGAAACAGTCGACGTTCGAGTGACGACCCATTGAGAAGTACTCTCTTATCGTATCTTGCTTGTCGCACGCCACGTCATCGAAGACGAAAATCGAGTTTGAATGTGCCTCGCTCGGTGGAATGACGTCACTGTTATTCGAGAACGTAAAGTAGCCGATTTCGTCGATCGGCGTCAACAAATTCTCCAGATATTGATATTTTGGCTGTTGCAACGACTTCGAATACACGTACACATTCTCGAAACGTACACCGTGCGGACTTTCCAGTAGACTTATCAGAACGTTGGTTTTACCACAATTCGAGGGTCCGCATATAATCGCGCGTATAGTAGTCGGTAGCATCGTACCGTGCCTGCGCATCTCCGCGTTGTCCCCCATTAATCGTAATCTGCTATCGCAATTTCTCACGTAAATCGTCAAAGGTTGTCGTACGAATCTCATTTTTTCAACACTGTTGATTGGATCGAACGCCTGCCTATTTATAGGTGCGCGAAATCACGAGTCGCTCAGTAGAGAAAAAATGTTCATTCTGCTATCAAGTCCTTCCGACATTTGCGATTTGAGCGTCGAACAGCTACAATTTGTGTCGAAAGCAGTTCTGTTTGCGAATGTGTGGTGATCACGTCACTACGTGTGGGACAAGCTTCCAGAATATATAAAGGTGGATCCGGAGGTTCAGACGTATCGTCGCTGTTACAAACACTACAATCAGCCGTGGCAGGAAACGCACATCGACGATCCGGCGCCATTGATAAAGAATTGCAGCGAATGTCAAGGAAAATAGGTAGAGGCCTATTAAATCACGCGATAAACGCACTTCCGATCGAATTACATATTCCCGGCTATCAGTTTTGCGGGCCAGGTACACGGTTGGAGAAGCGATTAGCCAGAGGTGATCGAGGTATAAATCCATTGGACGCTGCGTGTCGCGAACACGATATAGCATACTCTCGAAGCAACGATCTCACTGAGAGACACGCTGCGGATAGGATACTCGCTGAGAAAGCGCGGAATCGCATCGTTGCGAGAGATTCGACTCTCGGTGAGAGAGCCGCCGCTACAGCTGTCTGGACAGCAATGAAAGCTAAGACGAAGCTCGGTATAGGTCTGAAAACAACGAAGACGAAGAAAAGAACGGTGAAGAAACGGATACTTCCGGTAGCGAAATGCGGCGGCATATTGCCGATTCTACCAATGTTGGGAGCGCTCGGATCCCTGATCGGTGGAGCGGCTGGTGTAGCGAAGGTGGTGAACGACAGAAAAGCCGCGCAACGTCAGTTGCAGGAGATGCTACGTCACAATCGCGCCATGGAAGGTCATGGATTATATCTCGCTCCTTACAAACACGGACGAGGAGCCTCACCGAGAAAAAAAAAAAAAAACGTCAAAGAGATGCTAAAAATGCCGCAGGGTGCAACTACCAACGTACAATTGCTGCAACTGGCAAAACGTATGCGCATTCCATATTTTAGAGGTGTTTTCATGCGCAACTCTTTACCGATCGGTTGTATTTATCAAAACGAGAGCGGCATCCAAATTTGGATAGCGTCGAAGGACCAGGTACTCATTGGGTAGCGTACGCAAAGAGGGGAAATCGCGTTATATATTTCGACAGTTTCGGCAATCTTCGACCACCGAATGAACTGGTGCGATATTTCGGACGAAACGTAACGAAGATACAGTACAATTACACACCTGTTCAAACTTACGATCAGAGCATCTGTGGACAATTGTGCTTACAGTTTCTTCGAACGGTCGATGCGTGCGAATTTAAAGACTGATATTGCGCTATTTAACTCAGTATTCGTTAAACAGTTTTGCCGACATGTCTATGACATTCACGTTGAGTGGGAAGAGTAGCGTTCTCGCGGCAAATTTCTTTCCCACTGTAGACTTGAGCGACGATGAATACGAACTCGGTCTAACGGATTTTGAGATTTATCACACGATACCGAACGTGAATTCCTCAAATAATAAATTTTACTTTGGCAAAGACGACGCGGAAATTACGATTCCCGAGGGATCGTACGAGTTGCGAGATATACATGAATTTTTGAAACGTGCAATTTCACGACAACATCACAATACGAAACACATTGACGACGGTGTCAATGAAGATGGCGAATATCCGATAGTGTTCCGCACTATTTACAATACGAAACACATTGACGACGGTGTCAATGAAGACGACGAATATCCGATAATGTTCCGCACTAATTACAATACGATGAGGAGCGAGATCAAATGCGCATACAGATTAAACTTTAGCAAACCCGGCAACATTGGATCGCTGCTAGGATTCTCGAATCGTATTCTCGAGTCGGGAAAATGGTACGAATCGAACATGCCGATTAACATTATCAACGTTAATATTATCCGCGTATAATGTAACGTGACCGCGGGCGCGTACAACAACGGCAAACTCGTTCATACGATACATGAATTTTCACCGAGGGTACCGCCGGGATATAAGATATCGGAAACGCCAGCGCAGATCATTTACCTGCCGATCATCGCGCGGAGCATTACGGATTTAACGTTACGCGTTGTCGACCAAAACGGACGATTGCTCGATTTTCGAGGAGAAGAGATCACCGTAAGATTGCACGTACGACGGTTGCAGCGATAACGTACGTATGCGACGTATGAGATGCTCGTGTTGAACGGATCGAAAGACGTGAGAGATAACACAATCTTTATGAAATCAGTGACACCAACAACAACAACAACAACAACATCGACGTTCGCTAATATCCAATCATCCGAGAAAAAGAAACTCAACACATCGAACGTTGCGTTTTTGCAATCTTTGGGATTCGCGGTGCGAAACAGCTGAACGATGACCGACATCCTCAACATCGGTGACGAACCTATCTTTGACGATCGTATCGTCAAGATCGAGACTCACACGTACAACCCGTTCGCCAATGCAACGTTCGGACACAATGACGAGATAAGAATACCCATACAACAACAGGATCTGTATACGCTGCCGCATGAGAGTTTCCTATACATCGAGGGAAAACTAACAAAAAACAAACCACAAGCTGGAGGAAAAAATGAAGTGTTACTGGGAAAAAATTGCGTCGCATTCATGTTCGATGAGATTCGATACGAACTCGACGGTGTTGAGATTGATCGCAATAGAAACGTAGGAATAACTACTATGCTCAAAAACTATGCAACAGCATCAACCGATAGACATGTGATTTTGAAAAATGCCGGCTGGGAGACGTCTACCTACGCGCATGGACATTTCAATTTTTGCGTACCGCTCTACATGTTGCTGGGATTTTGCGAGGATTACAGACGCGTGGTGATTAACGCTCGTCACGAATTGATCTTGATACGATCGCGCAACGACAACAATTGTCTGCTTGGAAGTTCGGTGCAGGAGCCTGTGATCGACATATTCAAGATACAATGGCGAATGCCTCACGTGCTGTTGAGCGAAATCAAAAAGTTGTCGATGCTGCGTGCTCTGGAAAGCGGACGATATCTCAGCATGGCTTTTCGCTCGTGGGATCTGTACGAGTATCCGCTATTGCAGTTTACAACCAAGCATTCGTGGGCCATTAAGACTGCGACTCAGCTGGAGAAACCACGATACGTTATCTTCGCTCTGCAGACAGGTCGGAAGAATGACATGTCTAAGGATGTGGGTACATTCGACGACTGCAATTTGATCAACGTGAAACTCTATCTGAATTCGGAATATTATCCTTACGACGATATGAATCTGGATTTCGAAAAAAGTAGATATGCCATTCTGTATGAAACATACGCACGCTTCTGCAAGAATTATTACGGACACGAGTATCTCGAGCCGAGTCTCACCGCCCTGAAGTTTCTACAACACGGTCCGTTCATGATTATCGATTTTTCTCGACAAAACGAATCGGTCAAGAGCGCGACCGTGGATGTGAGATTGGAATTCGAGTGTAAGGAGAATGTGCCGCCGAATACCACTGCGTACTGTCTCATCATACACGATCGCATGATCCAGTACAATCCGTTGACCAACGTTGTACGCAAACTCACCTAGGCGACACAAGAGAGAGGGGGAAGAGGAGCATGATATAAATCGAAGTCTTGCGAGATAGTTTTAGAGTTTTGTCATTCCTCTCGACTGGCGTATCGAAGAGAGATCTCATCATGTCCGTACCAACGTTTGTGGATCTGCAAGGATTTATCGTTGGGAAAAATTTTGTCGTGAAGGAAGCGGCAGTCTTGAGAAAGGGATACGTTCTATCGCATTACTTTTTCGCAAGTCCCGTACCGTGGAGCGTGCTTACAAAATCTGAGCGATGTCAAGTCTCATGGCTGATTAGAAATCATCATGGATTACAATGGGAAGACGGAAACGTTCCGTATGGTTTGGCTCAGCGTGTAATTACAACAGCTGTCGTTGGTACGATGCACGAAGAAGAAGAAGAAGAAGAATCATCTGTCATATACGTTAAAGGACTTGAAAAGCGAAAATGGTTGACCGATATACTAGACGATGCGAGGAATGGCTATATTATTGAAACCTTGGATGCAGATTACGAAGATATTGATGCTTTAAATAAATTAGATATTATCAATAGTATGCGATGTGGAAAACATGTTAAGAATTGCGCATTACAAAATGTATTTAAAATATTTAACTGGTGGTCGCAACGCCAGAAAGAATTGCAAGAAAATAAAACAAATATATAAACATTAATATGTGTTTTATCTCTTATTTCCCCCTCCCTAGACCTTTCCTTGCGTTTCTAAGAATATTTTATCTGAGCGTTATTTCACCCTTCTCCTAAAATTCAAAGCGTTAGAAGCATTGATCCCCCCACCACATTATACTTTTGGAAGATGAGCGTCACGTATACCCGGTTAATTCCTGTACGATCAGTCTCGCATCAGTAACCGCTCGTGTTTCACTTTTCATAACCTTCAAAGAAATGTACTACGTCGAAAGAAGCAGTAGCGGCAGCGACGTCGGAAGACGCGTGAATAATAATTACGTGCCGAGTCGTAATAAAACTTCATCGTTTGAGAATAAATGTGACGAGTAAGTTTCATTTAACTTTTTTCTATTTTTATTACTATTATTTAATTTTAATTTTTCTATAGCATTTCGTTGGAGCGTCGTGCGACTCGTATACTAGGTAGATGATACGCATTGACAGCTACGGAATTCAAATTCCTCGAAATTGGTATCAACGTGGGTCCACCGAGTTACGTGGAGATTGCAATAGGAGATCATCGAGGAAAGGAACTGATATTATCTCTCGAAACATGGAAAGGACTCTACGAGCAACGTCGCAATATTCAAAATTTACTTCGGAACGACTCTAAAGATGACTACAATTTCATAAGCGTTGGACCGCTAACAGTGAGAGTTCGTACGATTAACGACGTCAAACTCATAAGTCTCGAATCTTCGGATGTACGCATGATGATGGTCGAATCGACGTTACATCGTATGTTCGATCTCGATCAATGCATAGATGTAACTTTTGATCGATTAGATAAAATTATCCAAACAGTTGATGTTAAATTTACGCAATTCTGCAATATCGCGTCCACTGTAACGGATCCGAAAGAAGTGTCATATGTAATACGCGCGAGTGATGTTTTCAACAAGCATCAACTCGTCGATTGCGAGCTGGCAGCTTTAGCTTTTAATTCTTAATATGTAAGACAAAAATTATATTTGTATACTAAATATATAAGCAGAATAAATAGTTATAAATCTATATTATGGTGTACTTTCTTTGCGTTTTGGCGTGCTCTCCCGTCCCAGCTTTCATGCATAGCTCCTTGCGAGAGAATTATCATGAGAGAGTAAACACTAGGAAAGAAAGAGACAGAAGGAGTGATACGGCGCACGTGAGAGAAGAGATATCACGCAATGAAATTATTTTTGATAATTTAATATAATTTTTAATAGTTTTCTTATAATTTAGTAATAAATGGAGCAATGAAAAGAGAGGGAGAGAGAGGAATTTGGAAAATAAATCAGATTTTTTTTTATATTAATTAATTTTTAATAAAGAAAATAAAATGTGTATTATATACATAGTGTGCAAAAGAATTTAAAATATACAAAATATAAATGTGTATTATATACATAGTGTGCAAAAGAAATTTTAAAGAATTTAAAATATAAATGTATATTATATAAAGTGTGTAAAAAAAAGATACTGTAAGACAAATTTAAAAGAATTTAAAATATAAATGTGTAAAAGATAATGTACGAACAAAATTTAAAAGAAGTTAAAATACGCAATATATACAATTATATAATATATATAATACAATTACAAAAGTATAAAAAAGAATACAAAATATAAATGATTAATATAATTGAATAATATAATATAATAGAAGGGCGATGGCGACGACGATATGGTGGTAGTGGTGGTAGTGGTGGTGGTGTCGATGAGAGGCGATGGTGGGGCGGCCGGTGGAAGAGTGGTGACTCTTTCTGCACATAAAAAAAATTTATTAATTATTTGAATAATTTTGAAAATAAATACCTACACATGCGACCTACCTCCAATTATTGATCAGCATCCATATCAGAATCCGAATCAGAATCATAACTGATCATATATTCAAGATAGTTATGCTGATGGATTCCTCGCATCCTTTCGGAACATGCTTCTCGATTTCCACCTGGCAAACAGCAATCTCGGCAAATGGCTGCCTCTAATTTGTTCCTCTTTCTAATCCGTATATCCCTCTTTCTAATCTTTATATACGATTTTAGATGGGAAGTCGCGATTGGAGAATTTCTTCCGCCAAGTTCGCGATTTCTTAAATATTCCACCACCGACATGTTCATTAATTTTTTATTCCGTTGCTCGCACACTTTAGTCTTATTCACTTTTTTAATGTTTTTTTCACGACGTGCATTGTGGGCACATATTGCACGGAAATGTTAGATATAATGGATCTCTGCAATTGGAACAGTATCGTCCATCCGTTGCATCCAATGTTTGAATTACATGTTTTCGTACGGCATACATCATTTGGGCGTCTACACCTTGCAACGCAATCATGCAGGACGCACATACTGCTAAAGCGCCGCCAGTCGAGTAATAAAAGAATATCGTGCAATATTTTTTTTGTCCGCTTAATGCATTAATTTCTGCGATAGATACTATTTTTGCTCTGACTAGTGCAGAGTCACTATCTTCACTACAGTCACTAATACAGCCACTGTCGGACGACAACACGTGATCTTCGTCTTCGTTTTCCATTTTATATATTATCACACAATATATCACACTTTCTAACAGAACACTGTACTTTTTGAGAGAACACTTTCTAAGAGAACACTTTTGCTACTGACGTGTCGATGCGCTTTCAAATCACGTACTATGATCTGATGCGCTTCAATCCTTATATTCGACTAACAAACTTTCAGAGATTGTCGGGGACAAAAATTTTTTTGTAAATGTACCTATCGTAGGAAATGCGCTATTATATTACGTCGATACACAGATTGCTTGAAAAGGTTGGACCGAAATATCTCAAAAATATAAGTTTATGAAATAAAGTTATTAAAAATATATATAAGGGTATAAAAAGTTTTTTTTACAATATCCCATTTGCAAAAAAAAATTTTTTTGTCCCCCCGACAATCTCTGAAAGCTTGTCCGCTTAATCTCTATTGTTTATACGTCGAACGGGAAAAAAAACCTGGAATTATCTATATTAGGGGGTGTACCTCGAGAGTACAAAGCAGCCGAAGATCGGCGCTGATATGTAAACAGGGGGAGCGAGGGGAGACAAAGCAGTCGAACATTGGCGCTGTTAAAATTTTTCCTTAAAAAATAAAATAAAAAATAAAATAAAATAAAATAAGATGATAAAATAAAATAAAATAAGATGATAAAATAAAATAAAATAAGATGATAAAAAATGATTTTTTTGGTTAGGCCCAAAATCATCTTCAAAAGAATATCGCCCTTTTTTTTGTTTATGCATGTCATAAAACATCCAACACGTGCATCCCCCACCCCGCAATCCCCGCGTGACGTCATACCCCGCTCCGCTGAGATCCCCTCGCACCTCACCTCCCCTGAGAGGACCTGAGTTAGAACCCGCCTAGTACTAACTACTCATTTTTACCACTTTTTCTCTTCACGACTATACTCTTGACTGTCCGAAAACTTTCTGATGCGACAACGAGGTCTCGGTCCGAGATCGTAGCAAAGACATCATATGCAGCCATCTCCAAAACGCATCGTAAAACAAAAGTATCGAGTCTACAAACAACTGCACTATAAAAAGAGCAGTATTCTATTGAAAGACAACGCTTGAAAGAAAACGCTTGAAAGACGACGCTTGAGAGAGAACGATGGCGCGAGGAAAACGCGTGCGAGGGAGATAGCGAAAGGAATGGGAACGCAAGGAAAGGCGCGTAAATAAATAAATTTTTTTAAAGTAAAATATATATAAAATTTATTTTAAAATGTGTATATTATACATATGTATGTGCGCGTGGTGTGTGTGTGTGTGTATGTGTATTTAAAATTAAAATTAAAATATAAAAATATAAAAATATAAAAATATAAAAATATAAAATTTAATCCGTTATATTATAGAGTGCCCATAGCTCATCAAAATTTACATAACAATCGTTATTATGATTTCTACTTAGATCTCCATTCAGATTATTTTGTTCTCCATTCCGATCTCCATTCAGATTTTTCATCTCTCCTGAAACAGTCTCCTACAAAAAAATCATCCAAAAAATAATTACTTGAATATTTTAAATTAATTTCGTAATTATATTAGCAAAAATTATCCGTTACCTGTACATTCTCTTCCAGTTGTTTTTTCTTTTTATATGCATACTTTTTGTATTTAATTTCAGGCGGACATTTACATTTACAAGATTGACATTGTGTACAATACCGCGTTATATATAATAATTTATGATGATTACCAGCAATGCATTTTCTAGAATCATCATATTCAATATCATGATAAAAATCATTCCAGATTATTAAATCTATATACGTTTGGTTTATGCCCGTTGGGATACGTATATTTATACACGGCGTGTATGTACAGTCAGTGATACACCTATCTACCCAACTGTAATCGACATTTTTATATATATAAACATGGTCTTCATATTCAAATATTTGATCGCAATTATTGCGTCTAATACATTGGTATTGCCAACCATCTTCTGAGTCTATGATTCGAGTAATTTTACGTTTATTACCGGAATAAGAGTAATGATTATTGTCTACATCAATTGAGTAGTGTGTCGTCTGAATTTCACGAAAAATTTTCACTTGCACATGATCGGGCCATTCGATATACCCATTCTCGTATATATTAACCTCGGCTTGTCTGACGAAACGTTGCTTACGCATACCTCGTATGCCTAATTCTCGATCGCGCACATATTGTGTTATCGATATCTGTTTAGTGTTCGATTTTTCCACAGCACTATTATTGTCTCGGAAAAGGTCGATTATGTGCCTCCATTCGTCTATACGTGTTTGCAGCTCCATTGTTATATTATTTTATAGTTCACACCAACTATGTTCCATACGAACGACACCACTTTTAATATTCGTAATATGCTTCTTCTCTCGATCAGAACTCGGAGACGACTGATTAATCCATGGTTTTTCTCTATGCTTCGAAGGGCCACACTAGTGTAGCGATTGCACAACGACATACGTTAAACATTCTTAATCTCTTCATGATACACCCCCGATATAAATAATTGTAGATTCTTTCCCCGTTCGACGTATCCTTATCTCTCTCGCATTGGATTACACAGCATGCACATTTATAAACAATATAAACAAATGGCACCTCCCAGAATCGTCCTCCGTAATTTTTTCTCGGAAGAATTGCACCCTTGCTTTCGCGGTACATCCCTTACCCCCAATATAAGTAATTCTAGAATTTTTTCCGTTTGACATATCCTTATCTCTCTCATTGAATTACACAACATGCGAATTTATAAACAATATAAACAATTTTTTCTCGGAAGAATTTTTAACGTATCAGCGCCGATGTTCAGCCGTTTTATAAACGCAAGCAAACGCAAAAAAGTACACCACGATATAGTAAACTTAAAACTCTTTATTCATGTTTTTTTACATATTATTTTGTCTTACGTATTATATGGACTAAAAGCTAAAGCCGCCAGCTCGCAATCGACGAGTTGATGCTTGTTGAAAGCGTCACTCGCGCGTATTACATTCGATACTTCTTTAGGATCCGTTACAGCGGACGCGATATTGGAGAATTGCGTAAATTTGACATCGACTGTTTGGATAATTTTATCTAATCGATCAAAAGTTACATCTATGCAATCATCGAGATCGAACATACGATGTAACGTCGATTCTACCATCATCATGCATACGTTCGAAGATTCGAGACTTATGAGTTTAGCGTCGTTAATCGTACGAACTCGCACTGTTAGCGGTCCAACGCTTATAAAATTATACATGTCGTGAGAGTCGTTCCGAAGGAGATTTAGAATATCGCGACGTTGCTCGCAGAGTCCCTTCCATGTTTCGAGAGATAATATCAGTCCCTTTCCCCGATGATCTCCTATGATAATCTCCACGTAACTCGGCGGACCCACGTTGATACAGATTTCGAGGAATTTGAATTCCGTAGCTGTCAATGCGTATCGTCTGCCTAGTATACGAACCGCACGACGCTCCGACGAAATGCTACGGGAAAAATTAAAATTAAGTAATACTAATAATACAATTTGTAAAAAAATAGAAAAATAGAAAAAAATGTTAAACGAAACTTACTCGTCGTATTTGTTCTCAAACGATGGAGTTTTATCACGACTCGGCACGTAATTATTCACGTGTCTTCCGATACCGCCACTGCTGCTACCGCTGCTGCGTCTTTCAACGTAGTACATTTCTCTGGGAGGTTATGAAAAGTGAATCCACGAGCGGTTAACGCGACACTGATCGTACAGGAATTAATCGGTTATACCCGACGCTCATTTATTAAAAATATAATGTAGTGGTGGGGGATCAATGTTTCTAACGCATTGGAATTTAGGAGAAGGGGGAGGCGGTGCTCGAACAAAAGAATTCTTAGAAACGCATGCAAAGGATTAGGGTGGGGTAAATAAGAGATAACGCATATGAATGTTTACATATTTTATTTTTATCGCAATTCTTTCTGGCGTCGCGACCACCAGGTAAATATTTTGAATACATTTTGTAAGGCGCAATTCTTAACATGTTTTCCACATCGCATACTATTCGTATCGTCTAATTTATTTAGAGCATCGATATCTTCGTAATCCACATCCAAGGTTTCAATAATACAGCCGTTCCCCGCATCGTCTAGTATATCGGTCAGCCATTTTCGCTTTTCAAGTCCTTTGACGTACACGACGGACGATTCTTCTTCTTCTTCGTATATCGTACCAACGACAGCTGTTGTAATCGCACGCTGAGCCAAGCCATACAGAACGTTTCCGTCTTCCCATTGTAATCCGTGATGATTTCTAATCAGCCATGAGACTTGACATCGCTCAGATTTTGTAAGCGTGTGCCACGGTACGGGACTTGCGAAAAAGTAATGCGATAGAACGTATCCCTTTCTCAAGACTGCCGCTTCCTTCACGACAAAATTTTTCCCAACGATAAATCCTTGCAGATCCACAAACGTTGGTACGGACATGACGAGATCTCTCTCTCTTCGATACGCCAGCCGAGAGGAACGGCAAAACTCTAAAACCATCTCGCAAGAGTTTGATTTATATCATGCTCCTCTTCCCCCTCTCTCTTGCGTCGATGTTATCGCAAACACTTAGGTGATTTTGCGTACAACGTTGGTCAACGGATTGTACTGGATCACGCGATCGTGTATGATGAGACAGTACGCAGTGGTATTCGGCGGCACGTTCTCCTTACACTCGAATTCCAATCTCACATCCACGGTCGCACTCTTGACCGATTCGTTTTGTCGAGAACAATCGATAATCACGAACGGACCGTAAAGTTGAAACATCCCGACGGAGAGACTCGGCTCGAGATACTCGTATCCGTAATAATTCTTGCAGAAGCGCATATACGTGTCGTACAGAATGGAATATCTGTTTTTATTGAAATCCAGATTCATATCATCGTACGGATAATATTCCGAATTCAGATAAAGTTTAACGTTGACCAATTTACAGTGGTCGAATTCACTCGCATCCTTAGACATGACATTCTTCCGACCTGCCTGCAAAGCGAAAACGACGTATCGTGGTTTCTCCAGCTGAGTCGCGATCTTAATGGCCCACGAATGCTTGGTTGTAAGCTGCAATAGCGGATACTCGGACAGATCCCACGAGCGAAAAGCCATGCTGAGATATCGTCCCCTTTCCAGAGCACGGAGCATCGACAACTT
The DNA here is from genome assembly GCF_003227725.1 of Camponotus floridanus. Classification (NCBI taxonomy): domain Eukaryota; kingdom Metazoa; phylum Arthropoda; class Insecta; order Hymenoptera; family Formicidae; genus Camponotus; species Camponotus floridanus. The sequence goes on from NW_020229576.1 coordinate 39,613, forward strand.
TTTGATTTCGCTCAACAGCACGTGAGGCATTCGCCATTGTATCTTGAATATGTCGAGCTCAGGCTCCTGCGCCGAATTTCCATGCAGACAATTGTCGTCGTTGCGCGATCGTATCAAGATTAATTCGTGACGAGCGTTAATCACCACGCGTCTGTAATCCTCGCAAAATCCCAGCAACATGTAGAGCGGTACGCAAAAATTGAAATATCCATTCGCGTTGGTCGACGGCTCCCAGCCGGCGTTTTTCATAATCACGCTTCTATCGGATGATACCGTTACATAGTTTTTGAGCGTAGTAGTTATTCCTACGTTTCTATTGCGATCAATCTCAACGCCGTCGAGTTCGTATCGAATCTCGTCGAACATGAATGCGACGCAATTATTTCCCAGTACCAATTCACTTTCTCCTTCAGCTGCTGGTCTGTGTTTCGTTAGTCGTCCCTCGATGTATAGGAAACTCTCATGCGGCAGCGTATACAGATCCTGTTGTTGTATGGGTATTCTTATCTCGTCATTGTGTCCGAACGTTGTATTGGCGAACGGGTTGTACGTGTGAGTCTCAACCTTGACGATACGATCGTCAAAGATAGGTTCGTCACCGATGTTGAGAATGTCGGTCATCGTTCAGCTGTTTCGCACCGCGAATCCCAAAGATTGCAAAAACGCAACGTTCGATGCGCTGAGTTTCTTTTTCTCGGATGATTGGATATTAGCGAACGTCGACGTTGATGTTGTTGGTGTCGCTGATTTCGTAAAGATTGCGTTATCTCTCGCGTCTTTCGATCCGTTCAACACGAGCATCTCATACGTCGCATACGTACGTACGTTATCGCCGCAGCCGTCGTACGTGCAATCTTACGGTGATCTCTTCTCCTCGAAAATCGAGCAATCGTCCGTTCTGGTCGACAACGCGTAACGTTAAATCCGTAATGCTCCGCGCGATGATCGGAAGGTAAATGATCTGCGCTGGCGTTTCCGATATCTTATATCCCGGCGGTACCCTCGGTGAAAATTCGTGTATCGTATGAACGAGTTTGCCGTTGTTGTACGCGCCCGCGGTCACGTTACATTCTACGCGGATAATATTAACGTTGATAATGTTAATCGGCATGTTCGATTCGTACCATTTTCCCGGCTCGAGAATACGATTCGAGAATCCTAGCAGCGATCCAATGTTGTCGGGTTTGCTAAAGTTTAATCTGTATGCGCATTTGATCTCGCTTCTCATTGTATTGTAATTAGCGCGGAGCATTATCGGATATTCGCCATCTTCGTAGTCATCGCGGTCAATGTATTTCTTATCGCGATGTTTCCGTGAAATTGCACGTTTCAAAAATTCATGTATATCTCGCAACTCGTACGATCCCTCGGGAATCGTAATTTCCGCGTCGTCTTTGCCAAAGTAAAATTTATTATTCGAGGAATTCACGTTCGGTATCGTGTGATAAGTCTCAAAATCCGTTAGACCGAGTTCGTATTCATCGTCGCTCAAGTCTACAGTGGGAAAGAAATTTGCCGCGAGAACGCTACTCTTCCCAGTCAACGTGAATGTCATAGACATGTCGACAAAACTGTTGAACGAATACTGAGTTAAATAGCGCGATATCCGTCTTTAAATTCGCACGCATCGACCGTTCGAAGAAATTGCAAGCACAATTGTCCGCAGATGCTCTGATCGTAAGTTTGAACAGGCGTGTGATTGTACTGTATCTTTGTTACGTTTCGTCCGAAATATCGCACAAGTTCCTTGGGAGGTCGAAGATTGCCGAAACTGTCGAAATATACGACGCGATTACCCCTCTTTGCGTACGCTACCCAATGAGTACCCGGTCCTTCGACGCTATCTAAATTTACGATGCCGTTCTCGTTTTGATAAATACCACCGATCGGTAAAGAGTCGCGCATGAAAACGCCTCTAAAATATGGAATGCGCATACGTTTCGCCAGTTGTAGCAATTGTACGCTGGTAGTTGCACCCTGCGGCATTTTTAACGTCTCTTTGACGTTTTTTTTTTTTCTTCTTCTCGTTGAGACTCCTCGTCCGTGTTTGTAAGGAGCGAGGTATAATCCGCGACCTTCCATGGCGCGATTGTGACGTAGCATCTCTTGCATCTGACGTTGCGCGGCTTTTCCGTCGTTCACCACCTTCGCTACACCCGCCGCTCCGCCGATCAGGGATCCGAGCGCGCCCAGCATTGGTAGAATCGGCAATACGCCGCCGCATTTCGCTACCGGAAGTATCCGTTTCTTCGCAGTTTTCTTCTTCGTCTTCGTCCTCTTCAGGCCCATACCGAGCTTCGTCTTGGCTTTCATCGCCGCCCAGACAGCTGTGGCGGCGGCTCTCTCAGCGAGAGTCGAATCTCTCGCACCGATACGATTTCGCGCTTTCTCGGCGAGTATCTTATCCGCCGCGTGTCTCTCGGTGAGATCGTTGCTCCGAGAGTACGCTATATCGTGCTCGCGACACGCCGCGTCCAATAAATTTATACCTCGATCGCCTCTGGCTAATCGCTTCCGCAACCGCGTGCCTGGGCCGCAAAACTGATAGCCGGGAATATGGAATTCGATCGGAAGCGCGTTTATCGCACGATTTAAGAGACCGTGCCTCTTACGATTCTCGCTGACATACGTAGCAATCTTTTATCAACGGAGGCGGACCGTCAATGTGCGTTCGCTGCCACGGCTGGTTGTAATGTCGCATGCACGAACGATATTGTCGAACCTCCGGATCAGCCTTTATATATTCAGGAAGCTTGTCCCACAATCGTTCCACGTAATCACCGAAATTTTCCAGTAAAAGAATCTTCGGAATATACTGCAACTGTTTGGCGGTAAGTCCGAGAATGTCTCTCTCGTCCGACAGAAGGAGAAACATTTTTGATACTGAGCGGTTTCGAGTCGCGACACCTCTATAAATAGGCCTCCCCCTCGCGATCATTCGCAAAATTGGTTCGAAACAGAAAACATGCGGTTCGTACGACAGCCTTTGACGATACGCGTGACGAATTGCGACGACAGATTACGCTCGATGGGGGACAACGCGGAGATGCGCAGACACGGTACGATGTTACCGACTACTATACGCGCGATCGTTTGCGGTCCCTCGAATTGTGGTAAAACTAACGTTTTGATAAGTCTACTGGAAAGTCCACACGGTGTACGTTTCGAGAACGTGTACGTGTACTCAAAGTCGCTGCAACAGCCGAAATATCGATATCTGGAGAATTTATTGACGCCGATCGACGAAATCGGCTATTTTACGTTCTCGAATAACAGTGACGTCATTCCACCGTGCGAAGCACGTCCAAACTCGATTTTTGTCTTCGATGACGTGGCGTGCGACAAGCAAGATACGATAAGAGAGTACTTCTCAATGGGTCGTCACTCGAACGTCGACTGCTTCTATCTTTGTCAGACGTACGCGAGAATACCGAAACATCTTATACGCGACAACGCGAACCTGCTGATCTTGTTTAAACAGGACGGTACAAATTTGAAACACGTGTACAACGATCACGTGAATACCGATATGTCGTACGAGGATTTCAGTGAATTATGCCGTACTTGTTGGCAACAAAAGTATGGATTCCTAGTGATTGATAAGGACAGCGCGCTTACGAACGGGCGATACAGAAAAGGATTTAACGTGTTCGCGATACCGCGAAACGATTAGTCGCTGTCGACATTCCGTCGAGAAGGGTGAAACGCTCGACGTTCCGTCAACATGGCTGGAAACGATAATATTCGCGAGCGTGAAAAGATTGCGCGGGAGATTGAGAAAACGAGCGAATCGATCCGCAAGAAACATCGCGCTTTGAAGACCGGTAAGATCGACGAAGATATCGCGGTCACGACTCATTTTAGACCTATTATCGAGCCGTTGCAAAAGATCGTCGACAACTCTAGCGCAATCGCGGTGAAAAAAGAGCCGGAGAGTAACGCTGACGCTATAATTAAAACGTTACCCATCAAGCGATATAAGGAAGAGGAAGAAGAGGAGGAGGAGGAGGATGCGACACCGAAAAAGAGGAAACGACCGGTGAAGGCGAAACGTTTATCGATGTCGCGTATATCCGATCTATCGGAGACTTTATCGGATGAACCGCCGATAACCTCTACACCGTTCGCGCCGAAAATCGCGCAACTCGCGATACCCGAATCACTCGCGATCGAAGATGTTTTCGAAACTACGGGCAATCCGCCCGAAACATCCGTTCGAAACATGTTACAAACGTCGGAAGGTCAAGAAGTGTTACGAGAGAACTTGGGACCACTGGGGCAAAAATACATGGGCGCTCTTCTTAGCGGTGACGAAAGAAAAAAAAACGCGATCGATCACGTGTACGGCGTCTATTTCGACGAGAATGGAATGCGTCTCGGTAACAAACGATTCGGCATTGACAAAGATGACTCTATAATCATAGACAATGTAAGATACATCGGTACACCGGGATTATACGAGTTGATCTTCATGAGAATTCCCAATGACGCCATATACACTGAGGACGATGCGCAAAAATATAAGAGCATATTAATGGCGACGAGTGCGCATAAACGCCGATATAATGCGCAAGGTCAATTAAAGAGCAACAAGGGATACAAGTATAAACAAATAATCGCGCCGTTGATGTCGTTCGAATCGAAAAAGAAAAAAACGGGAACGGGAGTATTCACGCCTCGCGCGATGACGCTAACCGACAATAAGATCGATTACGTGCACTGGGACGATCCCAACGAGCTAGTGGATCGTCTGCGATTGCTCGATGCTTCGCGTCGAGCTGGCCACAACGCTCACGACAACGAGATCTTGTCGATCATAGAGGAACTTCGCGAAGCCGGCATTATTATAAATTAAACGGCGCCTCGACGAAACTAATCAGTCGATCGACGTCACTCGCATCGAAAAACAATGCCTATCAACAAATTTGGATTATTCGAACGGAGAAACGAAGAAATCAGCACGAGCGATCATTGGGGTAAATTGGTGACGAGTTACTTGCGTCAAAACGCTCTGTGTCGCGTCGCAACGGACTATGACGCGAGGTCGCGCAAGATTCGCCGTGTAGCGCAACCTGAGGCTGATACCGATGCTGTCAACAAACTGTACGTGGAAGAATGCGTTAAAACGTTGAAAAATCAACGGAAAGAATCAGACGAGAAGCTGACTGCGTTCGAGAAGGACCTGCGAGCTTTGCAGGCTGCGATAAACGAGCTTCGTCGTACGATTAACGCTAATTCAGAAACGGCTATCAATCTGTAATGTGCTGTAGTGAACGGCTAAGGAGCGGCTATTGTACAATTATTAAACATCTAGAAAGGTTTACCGAACGGCTACGAACGATTATCCGACGATTATCGAGCTATAATGAGTGGCAGTGATCGAAGAGGAAACGGTCTCGAACGAGGCTACGAACGATTCAAGAACAGCTGCGAACGAGGCTACGAGCATCTCAAGGACGGCTGCGAACAAGGCTATGAACACGTCAGGAACGGCTACATACGAGGCGGCATACAAGTCCACAACGGCTACGAACGAGTCAAAAACGATTGTCAACGAGGCTACGAACGGGTCAGAAACGACTGCGAACGAGGCTACGAACTGCTTAAAAACGACTATCAACAGGGTCAATCGCGCCAACAAAGGGATCAAGAACGGCAGCGAACGGCAATTGAACGGCAGTCAGCAACGGCTAAGAACGGCTAAACGGCAATCGAACGGGTCAGCAACGGCAATCAAACGGCAGTGAACGGCAATTGAACGGCTACGAACGGCAATTGAACGGCTACGAACGGCTATTGAACGGCTAATTCGATCGACGAATCGAAACAACGATGGGTCGACGATCGGGAATAACCGGGGAAGCGAAGAAACAACATAGTTTAGAGAAACGGCAGTTGGTGAACGAACTGCACGCACCGGCGAGAAAAAATTTCCCCCGAAGACACGTAATAGTGCGGGGATACGATGATCTGTGGCAAGCCGACATTGTCGAGATGCGTCCGTACTCTCGTTTCAACAGAGGTTACAACTACATACTCACAGTCATCGATGCGTTGAGCAAGCACGCGTGGGCCGTACCGCTCAAGAGTAAAGGCGGAAGCGAGACAGCTGACGCTATCGCCGAGATAATTCGAGATAGCGAGAGGTGTCCGAAAAACATACAGACCGACATGGGGAAGGAATTTTATAACGCCGACGTGCAACGGCTCATGCGAAAACACGGCATAAATCATTATTCTACGTATTCGGTATTGAAGGCATCGATCGTCGAGCGATTCAATCGCACGCTAAAAGACGACATGTGGAAGATGTTTACGTTGAACGGATCTTACAAGTGGGTCAAGGCGTTGCCGGGACTCGTATCGGATTACAACGCGCGCAAGCATCGAACGATCGGTATGCGACCCGTCGACGTTACCCCCGCGATCGCCGAGAGACTCTTGGCTACTGTATACAACCGCGTAAATATCGCGGGTCCGGCGAAATTCAAAGTAGGTGACTCGGTACGCGTTAGCAAGTACAAGACAGTTTTCGAGAAGGGTTACACGCCAAATTGGACAACCGAGGTGTTTAAAATTGTAAAAGTGCAGCATACTAATCCCGTGAGTTATCTACTCGAGGATTATCGCAAAAAACCTATCGCTGGAGCGTTCTACGAGCACGAGTTGCATCGCGCGAATTATCCCGACGTGTATCTCGTGGAGAAAATACTGCGCAGGAGAGGTGACGAGGTTTACGTGAAATGGCTTGGATTTGACAATTCGCACAACTCTTGGATACATAAGGACAATATGATTTAATTTATACAGTGTTTATTAATATTTCTTTCAATAATACTATATATGTATTTATATTCTTAATATAAGTATGTAAGATATGCGCTACATAAAATATATGAAATATAAAAAAAACAAAAAAAATCTTATTAATATTTCTTTTAATAGTATAATACATTGTGTCACACACGCGCAATTGTAAAATATTGTAAGAGAGATGGATAGCGGGAGAGCGATGAATGATACTTAGAATAAACATATGGGAGTTTTAAGTATCCCATTGGAATGAAAACAGTAGATAGGGTCTATGGTCTCCTTCAGAGATGAAGGCAGCGAGCGTTTAAGAAATAGAGCAACTGTCAGTATCGAATTGGTCAGTGAAAAGAATCAAGTGAACGTTGAGTGAACGATAGTGAACAGAAGAACGTTATATAACGTTAAATATATAATAAAAAAAAGGAAGGTAAGAAATAAATAAATATAAAGAAAATAAATAATAAGAAATAATACATTGTGGATAATTAGATTATTTTCGCTTTTTTTTTTTCACACTAGCATGTGCATCCCCATATACCGACAACCTCAGCCCAATTTATTTCTGCATGGCTTGCAGAAATGGAGTGTGTGAAGACCACGGGGCGTATGATAAATCAGTCACCGTATCCATTATTAAAATATTGCGCGGATTGCTTTCCACCAAATTCATGGCTTTTTCATCGCGAAATGGCAAAACCATTCAGTCGGCATGAGCTTAGTCAAGGGCCTCATACGATCGAGCGCTGCCAAAGACCGGAATGCGGAGGAATATTGACGGAAGTCCGACCCATCACAGATTGCGAGCAATGTTTCCAAACTTACATAAGTGTATACAACTTATTGATTGAAACGTATAAAATGGACCATTTAGGCATGTTTCATTATGATTTGATGATTGATGAGTTAAATTTTACATTACCTGCTCCTAATGAAAACATGGACGAGGAGCGCGAAAATATGTTAGAACGTACAATTATATTATCACCGTACTTATATTAATTATATTATCACATATACATATACATATTATTATATATATACATATTATTACATATACATATTACATATTATATTATGTTATTCTTTTAACAGTAAAATACATTTTATATTTTATATTTATATTTTATATTTTGCATTTTATATTTTACATATTACAATGGTATCCTATAATGTCCCCACGGTAACGTGTCAGTCGAATCAGGTACGATATATCGCTTGTCATCGTACGGACTCAGAGCAATTTTTGTCTCGCGGACGGTATACACTTGGTGCAGTTTAGATCTTATACACGACTGCTGTCGCGTCATTTCGATCTCTTCGTTTAAACACCGCGTGTAATCTTCGAAGGTTATCGTTCTCGCGACAACGTTGCTCTTGACGCCTTTAACTTTCTTCGTGTCTTTCTTTCCGTCCACTCGTAACGCGTACATCTTTGCTCTGAGCCCGACGAATTCGGTCATTATCGCACCGTTGTTTTCATCCTTCATCAAACCCGGCACTTTTTTATTTACAAGCGGTATATCGTACGCATTGTCCACCGCATAATCGCTCGTGTCGAATCTAACAATGTCGCGCTTCATGTTGTCGTACACATCCGCGCACTCGATGTGATATATGAGACTATCCGTATCGGTGTACATTACCCGGCATTTGTCGCGATACAGAGGATATATGTACTCGTGATGAAATTCGTACAGACACGTCTTGGATATGTCGAGTATGCACATACCCACGTAAATCGGTTTGTAAAATTTCACCTCGAGTTTACGCAATTCTACCGCAATCAGATTTTCCGAAAAGACGCTTCTGCTATGGAAATTCGGTTTCGCGATCATCGCTTCCGCGCCGAACCGACCGTCCCATTTTGTTAATAATTTTACATCGACCCGATTACGCACATTTTCCATCGTTTTGCCAAATACCGCGTTGTTCATTAATTTATATAAATTTTTCTCGAAATCGTTTTTCGCGAGTGTTCTGAAACGTGTATTTAATTCTATGTAATTTCGAAGCCATGGAGATTGAGAAAACTGTAAAATTCTATGTATTTTTGTTATACGAAGGCCGTGACGCGTACACTGTTGTAGGTTACGGTAGTGTATCACGTAACGCTTCTTATCGTATAACGTTGCGAGGAGCTTGTCTTGCCGCTTGCCGGGCGGCTTGTCGCGTGTCGGACAAAACGGTAGGTCGGTGTGCGTATCGTGAAGATGTTGCGGGTACTCGAGATCGACTTCGAGGATATACCCCGTGGACGAATCTAACGCTATAGATGATACGTCAAAATTCGACGCGTCGTCGACCCATCGAAAATCGGCGTAAGGCAACGGTTGACACATTGCCCATCCGTATAAATTATTAACGTCAAAATACATCAAGTACGACGATGGTTTCGATGGATCGTACGATTGTCGCATGTACTTGTTATTAGCGCGCGCGTATCTGTTGGAACATTGGCTCAGACCACCGCGTATACCGCGTTCTATAAACATGACCATGTCGATATCTGTAAGCAACTCGAACGTGATCTTTGTATGCTTTAACATGGCGTCCCACGTGTATCCGGGCAGAGTATAGTAATACGCGGGGTCGAGTCCGTAACTTTTTATGCAGCTATCGCGAAAATTTTCGAAAATATCGGCTAATAACAAGACGTCGATTTTGAGATACATGTCGCTGTATTCGCCCAGCGTTCGAATGGAGAATCGCGTCCAGATGTTCTCGGCGTGCGCGTAATCGCTCTCGGATATAGTTTCACCGGTCAAGGAACTATAAAACGATTCGCGCGGTGGTAAACGCGTATCTCGCAACCTATCTACCGAGTCGATGTATTCGTACGGAAAGACGCCTTTTCGCGTTAATAAACTGAAATTTTCCGCGGATAAATTTTGAAATTCCGATTTTAAAATTTTGAGCTTGTCTTTGTCTAGATAAGATGCCAATTTGTCGAGACTCGATGTAAGAAATTTGTACGAATCGATGAAGCGTAATTTTACATTATTTTTCCAATCGCCTTCCTTAAGGTCGACATATTTGTAAAGAAATATATTTTTCTTTCGTTATCGGAAGTAACTCGACGCTCCCTTCGAATGCTGTGGCTATTTCCTCGATAATAAAATGTGAATCATAACCGGATAAATTGTGGAAAACTATCGGAATACAAAAAGATTCTTTGTAATTTAAATTGCAATTTGAATGCGCGGGACCTCTGTACGCCCGGTCAAATGACAATGATCGCGGACGCGTGTATCGTCTTGCGCGAACGGCTTTTCGCATATATGACATTGAGTGGCGTTGTAAAATTTTTCACACTCTTCGGACGTTAAATTAACCATGGGGACATTGGTCGTTAAAATATTCTTAACGCGAATCGCTAAATTTTTAAGATCTTCGACGAACCACGCTATACAATCGACGCTACGACGCGAATGATACGCCGATAAAGATTCATCGTACGAACAATGCATATAATACGCTATACTAAATACCCGATGATGCTGGTACAATTTTTGTTGTTGTTGTTCTTCCTCCGTTTTGGTCAGAACGCATTCCAGGTCGGCGTACACGACGAATGGAAGCCGCTCTTTCCTGTTGTAATTGTTGAACTCGAGCCACTTGTCCTTGTCCTCGGCAATCGGATAGCGCAGTCGTTCATCTCCCCGCAGTCGACCGTATGCGACTGCAACTTGTCATCTGAACTAAAATAATGCAGGCATCTGTAAAAGAAAATTTTTTAATTTTGAACAATTTGTTATATAAATTATAATTATTTTATATTAATATATACATACCGATCGCAGATATATTTTGATTCTTGTGTTTGCTCAGTTGCGAGCTCACGAGCCGGATAAATTTTTTATCCACGCGAATGTCCTACGTTGTTGCCGTCTTCCACGTATAGCAGATTCACGTGCTTATCTCGCTTCTGCTCTGTCAGTCGTAGTGGAACAATGTTCTCGCTTTCGATGCCGTACACGTTGATCGAGATACTGTTTGCGAGTTCAAATTTTTTAATTTGATTTAAAGTTACTGGAAACTCAATGTCCCGGAGATTCAGCACTGTCGCGTAAGGGGATACGATGATTCTCGTTCCGCGTTCCTTTCTGCGGGATATAGAGCGGCGACCACTGCCCACGCGAAACACGCATTGTCTTTAGACTGTACGTTAACCACCGCTCTTTTCATCATAATCTCCCGCGACAATTTAATGTGGCATCCCGCGCGCATTGGATTATATTTATTTACATTAACAGTTAAATTCTGTATTCGCGACAATGCCCAGCCGCTATCGCGTTCCTGAAACTCTTCCAGAGACGCTAAAGTGGGCTCGATAACGCGGCGCTCGAACCACTCGCGTAAATCCGATGTGCGAAAGAGTTCACAGTTTCTCGTATTCACACTTTTATTCGCGCGCTTATCACCCGACACAAATTCACCATTAAACACAGTGTTCACTTTTACACTGTTGTGTCTTTTTAGAACGTCTTGCACTTGCTCGAGCACGATGTCTTCGGCATCCTCGAGAAATTGACGAGGTTCGATATAGTTTGCGTTAATCACGGCACCGGTCAGAATACGGCTGTCGAACGCGGTATCGATCTCTCGCCAAACGAGTCTTTCAGCGTTATTTCACCGCTGTAATCACCACCGCTGGGAATAAACCGTCTCTGCAATCGAGTCTTTGCACCTTCTAATCGCGCGATTTTAGCCACCAGAGATTGCCTGTTTCCGATCGAGAGCCGCGGACGCTTGACACGACTGCGTTCTTCGAGCTCTTGGATCAATTCCTCGTAACGCTGCAGCCACGCGAAATACTCGCCCAAGGTTGCAATTTGGCGAGATCCCTCCATCAGATCGCGTTCGGTCTGCTCGATGTTTTCCATTTTCCTATCTTTTTCACACTCACACTTTTAAAACACTACGTCACAGTTTTCTACGGATGACTTTTGCACACGATAAACAATACCGTTCTCTATCTTGAACGTGAAATGGCGCAAAAATCTTTCTAACGGAACACCGCTATACTTTTTTTACAACCGACGTGTCGATGGGCGTTCAAATCACATACTATGATGATTTGATGCACTTCAATCCTTCTTATATATGAAGGAGGAAACGAAGGTGCAAAGCTGCCGAACATCGGCGCTCATACGCGTCGCAATATCGTCTCTTCCGAGAAAAAATTACGGAGGACGATTCTGGGAGGTGCCATTTGTTTATATTGTTTATAAATTCGCATGATGTATAATTCAATGAGAGAGAGATAAGGATACGTCGAACGGAAAAAAATCTAGAATTACTTATATCGGGGGTAAGGGATGTACCGCGAAAGCGCAAAGCAGCCGAACATCGGCGCTGATATACGAGCGGTGGAAGCAAGGGTGCAATTCTTCCGAGAAAAAATTACGGAGGACGATTCTAAGGTGTTTATATTGTTTATCTACCGGGCACGTAATACAATATCGCTTATACTTTCGATAAACATATGGGACCGCGCATACTTTTTTTTTACGAGGTGTTTACGGCGATATGGCGATAATGCCACATCTCTATTATACGATCTCGAATCGAGATCTCGCTGCCCTGTCAGAAAGAGTTTGGCAGTGCGCGAGTCGAGAAATCGAAAGTGAAGAAATCAAAAGTGAAGAAGTGAATATTTTTTTCATCGTTCTTGTGCACTTTATAACATGGCCGAAGAAAATATCATTATCATTAATGATGACGACGATGATGTTATGATCATCGATGATGACGATGTGATGATCATCGATGATGACGATGTGATGATCATCGAAAATAATAATGTGAGGATCATTGAAAATGATAATGTACTGAACGTTAACGAAGAAGACGAAGATAACGCCGATGACATCGAAATAGAACCTTGGCGGACAGCGATTACGAGAGTGTTGATAGTGATGATGAACTATTAGAATTCAGAGAACGGAATTTAGAATTACCGGAAATATTGACGATGAGCGATACGATAAAAATATGTCGCATATCGTTCTATTATGTAGAATATGGACAGAAATATTGTGCGGAATGCTTCCTAAGATTATCGTTTTTATTTCTGGAAGCTAGAGCTATACGGGAACATCGCTGCATGAATTGTCATCAGTTAAGCAATATATCCTGCAAAGAGTGCAGGAAATCACTATATCAAATATTACCGTGCGACATGTGCCCCATGTGCACACATTAAACATTGTAAGTATATTTTTTAAATCTTATTATAACTATATATTTTTTACTATATATTATAATATATATTTTTTTGTTACAGGAGCCGCCTCCCCTGAACCGGCGCAACTCCCCCCCCTCCCCCAATTAATTTTATATATTTTTATACTTATATTTAACATTACATTTTATATTTTTATATTTTAATTTTAAATATACACACACACACACACACACACATAAATATGTATAATATACACATACACACATTTTAAAATAAATTTGATATATATTTTAATTTAAAAAAATGTAATTATTTCGCATGCCTCTCCTTGCGTTCCCATGTGTTGATCTAAGTCTCGTCTCGCGCTAGTTGTAAGTCTTCTCTCTCGCGCTAGTTGTAAGTCTCTCTCTCTCGCGCTAGTTGTAAGCCTCGTCTCGCACGCGTTGTTCTCGCACCATCGCTCCCTCTCCTCGCACGCATTGCTCTCGCGCCATCGCTCCCTCTCCCTCGCACGCGTTGCTCTCGCGCCATCGCTCCCTCTCCCTCGCACGCGTTGCTCTCGCATGCGATGCATTTCGAAGAAATGCTGCTGTTTATATTATTTATAAACCGAACATGTTCGTACGCAATATTGTTTATCAATCGGGCATGTAATACAATATTGCGATAAAACATCTAACACGCGCCGCCGCCGAAATCCCCTCCGTCCCGCGTGACGTCATTCCCCCGCGCCTCCGTAATCCCCCGCGCGCCTCACCCCCCCTGAGAGGACCTGAGTTAGAACCCGCCTTATACTACTATCAACTTCTTGCATCCAATGAGGATTAACAGAAGATATAGTGGCAATTATGGCGATTCAACATACCAGTACTCTAAATGTAGTCTCATCACTAAAAAGAACATCGTTGAAGAAATTTTCAGTAATTTGTTGCGTTGCCCATTGGCAAAATGTTATTCTCCGTCGATGATCTTCCTCAGTTAAAGCTTGATTTAAAGAAATGTGATAAGGATGATAACGCGCAAGTCGTAAATATCTACTGGCCGTAGATTTTGGAATGCCCATTGTTAACTCGATTTCGCGTAAACTGACGTGAACATTTAAATGTACCATGGCTAGAACAGCAATAAAGCGAGGATTATTTTCATAATCGTGTTCATTCAGTGCCCTTTTTCTTCGAACAAAATTTCCTTGTCGACCGCGTAGTTCAATGTCACGTATTACCGTATGATTAGGATGTTGTTTTTGAGGAATCGAGCACGATACAGTCTTGCTGCCTCTCGATAGTTTCGTCGACATTCTCCTAAAATAAGAAGAATGTCAATAATTTCATTAGCAGTGTAGTCAGGCATTTTTTTAACGATAATAACGATCGCAAAAAAGAGTTTCAAATGTATGAGAACATTTGTCAACATACGACAAAATAAATTAGATGTTATTATATGTACATACTATCAAGCGACGGTCAATATTGGACGGTATTGGACGGTCAAGACAAGAATAAAATAAGATTTCAGGCTTTGAACTTCGATAATTCAAAACGGCATTGCTAATAATCCTTGTTTCTTTAAATGTTATTTCTAGCATTATCCTGCACTGTATCCTAGTTTTTTAAAAAAATCGAGTATTATTGTCGCTACGAATTGATAAATCACTTGAGCACACGTTTTTCCTATACCTTACGTGTTAAAAGCTACTGAAACGCGTGAAGTTTCACGTGTGAGTGTGTGTGTGTGGAGCAGGATAGGCTCGCCGGGAGTCCAGGTTCGCATAAATAAAAAAACACGATTTTATGTTATAAATGCATGATAACTCGAATTCGGTATTGCTATTACCCTTATTTTCGGAGTAATTTGCGTGGTGGTTTTAAAGCTAAAGTAAGGTTAGCACATGTAAGCAACAGCTTTTGAGTGCTAGTTGAATATTTAACCTTGAATTGATCTATTCAAGGTCACACCAACAAACTTTAAAATATTTTTTCTGACGTAAAATTTTCCGTCTTTTCGAATCCGGTGTCAAAAATAAAGGTTTCCATTTATAAAAATCTCTCTGACCTTTATATGACCTTGAAAATTGACCTCAAGGTCAAAATGGTCACGTCGTTGGCACATTTGAGCTTGATCTACCTGCTAAAGGTACCTTTATAACGTTTATTTCGCCTATAAATTTAAATAAACAGTCAGCAAGCAGTTTTTCAACATTTGACCCTGATTTGACCTTCTCAAGGTCACACAAAAAAATTTAAAATATCATTTCTGACGTAAATTTCCCGCTCTTTTCGAATCCGGTGTCAAAAATAGGGGTTTCCATTTTAAAAAATTACTCTGACCTTCAAATGACCTTGAAAATCAACCAAGCGAGGTCAAAGTCAAGGTCACCCTCAGTTGGCCCCCTTTTAATCCTACAACGTTTGTTAAGACCTTTTTTTGCTATCACCCTTATCTTCGGAGTAATTTGCGTGGATGTTTATAATGGGACACCCTGTATAATTAAAATATGTTAGTATTATCGAAATATTAAAAGTATTTTAAAATTTCATTCTAAAAATTTCATTTTGTCATTAAAAGTAAAATGTTCTTAGTTTTCAATCATTTCTTAAATTTTATGATTTAGATCTATTTTAAAACTCTTTGAGATTTGTATTGCCCCGAAATATATTACACTGATATAGAATTACGTTTATAACAATCTATCCATAGAAGATAGGTATTCATACATATTTGGTTTTAGAAGATTTATCGATTGATATATGTATTCCATTTTGTATATTACATACACATATTTATGCTTAAATTTTTCTTCTATGTTACTAAATCTAGATATGATATGGAAATAATGATGATGAATCAGAGTACGTGCCTTCAAATGATGTACATTATCAGATAATAATGTAAGTCTACAAAAGAATCAGTTGTAAAAGAATCTGTATCAGAATCTAGTTTAGATATTTCGAAAATAAATATAATCGGTACATCATGCATTGATGAAGTGATGTATGATAATGAATAAATGATGATGAATCGAGTACGTGCCTTTCAGCAAATGAATGTTACATTATCAGATAATAATGTAAGTCTACAAAAAGAATCAGTTGTAAAAGAATCTGTATCAGAATCTAGTTTAGATACTTCGAAAATAAACATAATCGGTTACATCATGCCAATGATGAAGTGATGTAATGTTAACAAAAGTATCCAAACAGAACTGTTATGTTTTCTGTTTGAAACTGCAATCTCAACCGACGACACCTAGAAACAGTGCATCGTGATAAAAATGAAGTAAAAAAATTCGCTGTTTGCAAAAAAAACATGAAGAAGGAAGAAAATAATAGCATATACTTCGAAAACGAAGGTAATTTCATATTCAATACCAAATGAAAACTTAAATACTGGACAATTAA